>NC_080412.1:14862500-15162500 GCF_030265065.1 Corythoichthys intestinalis
TGTATTAGGAATGTCCCCAATCTGATCATGTGATCGGAAATCGGGCCGATCAGGCCATTTTTTGAGGATTGGAATCGGGTGAAAAGGATCGTGTTTTTAATTTAAAAAAAAAAAAAAAAAAAAAAAAAAAAAACTTTGTGTGCCGGCTAGAGTCGCCAGTCTTGAGAACTAGTTGACATTTTACAGTATGTTACCGCCACCTTGTGGTCATAATAATTAATTGCGTCCATTGTGTGAAGTTTGAGTGGGAAGTGAGAGTTTGGAACACAGGCTCATTCACTTGCACAGTAGGCAGTCCTTCGGTATCATTGACGCTGTTGAGAGCTTTCTTGTACGTATATGTTTGTTTATGGGGAAAAGCTATGTGAACCAAATCTGTAAATAGGTCCTGCTGTATGGAAGCTAACCTAAACTTATAGCTTGTAGCTCAAGTAAACTGTGGTTGGTGTTGGTTGGTGTTGGTGTCTACATGGTATTTGTATACGGACGTGTATTGTGCAGGTGTGTTGAATAAATGCATGTTTAGTTACAGTTTCACAAATTTGAACAAATTACTTCATATAAAAACAAGAAAAGACCAAGCTTTGTGTTTTATTGGAGGACATTCAATGTTAGCTGGCTGTCAGGCAGTGCACAAGGAAACACACTGTTTTGGACAGTATACATATATATTTCTTAAATTTTTAAAGGGCTAAAAAGTAACAATCCATAAATTCCATACGTTTTATACTCCGCAACACTTCAGAAAAAGAGAAAGTCCCGTAAACAGTACAGTTCTGTAACATGTTTGGAACTTTTGTTAAAAAAAAAAAACATTCTAGCTTTATGGTATCTGATCGGGGCAGATTCTCAAGATCAGGTGACTCAGACTCTGGTGCAAAAATATGCGATCGGGACATCCCTAGTTCATGTATTTATATTTAATATTAGGGGTGTGACAAAATATCGAAATGTTGATATATCGTGATACTTTGTATCCCGAAAGGTTATCGATATGCGCCTGCCGAGAATCGAGATATCGTTTTAAAAAGGTGTCAATGTCTAAAAAATAAAATAAAAAGGAACCAACAAGTTGCTACCAAACTCTTCCACCATAAAAGTGTCTCAGTTAACTCTAAGGCTGCATTGACGGTGCTCGACGCCCAATCCATGTAGACTGGGAACGTTCGTTCATTCGAAACCAGAGCATTCAGTCATTCTGTCCGATTTACACTGCATTTACAGGTCATTTCCTGCTGAGTTTGAGTCACTGCCTATTTATTTGGGTGATTCCCACGTCACTTCCTTTTCTATAACTAAAATAAACTGGAAGTAACCCATAAAATACCCCAAACTCAACAGGAAGTAACTGAAAATCAACAGGTAAATGACCTTAAATGGCCCAAAATTACCTCATTGGCTGCCACTGACGGCCATAGACGTTCAATCCATTTGAAGTGGGAGGGATCGTTCATTCGCTGCCACCCTCCCAGTTCAAATGGATTGGACGTCTACTAGTGATAAACTCATTGCAATTCACAGCAGAAGCTTGTTTTCTGTTTATTAGTTGTTTATAAGATATCCTAGAATGATTTCCTGACCAATGTATCGATAATCGTTGTATCACCATATCGTCAGATCGTTATCATGAGCGTTGTATCGCAAATCATATTGTATGGTGAGGTACCAAGAGGTTCCCACTCCTATTTAATATATCTTAATATCGTATCTTTTAAGGTAAGAGGGCTATTTTCCAAGAAAAAAAAAGTGACCTAAACTGCACTCAATGAACCTAATCCCTACTTTAAACAGGATGTGGATGTGTACGTGGGCCAGCGCCGGACCGCCTTAGTGCGTGCGGACGCTGAGACAAAAGCAGGCAAGACGCTCAAACAAGTCCTGGCCGGAGTGGAGCCCCGGGTGAAGGAGGTGCTGCGGGTGATGTCGTTCAGCCACGGCGACATCATGGCCGTCCTCAGCAACCGAGTGCGACCGGGTTCCGGAAGCCTGCCGAAGAAAGATGACAGCATTAGATCCTTCAAATCCAGTCCGGGTTAGTAGTTTGTTTACATTATTGCCATCACGTCCAGCAACACAATTCCCCACGCTGTGCACATGTTACTAAGCAGAATTTCTGTTTACTTTAGGGTACGAGATAACCTTCAGTCTGCTGAATCCTGACCCCAAGTCGCATCGCCTTTACTGGGACATAGAGGGCGCCGTGCACACATTCGTCCAACCTCTCCTTTCCAAACTCAGCCCTCTGGCCAACTTTAGTGTAGATTCTCAGGTACAAAGTTTGTTTATGATGGAATACAGTTCAGTTGAGTTGGAATCGTGAGGGTGAACGAACATTTCCATATGTATAAAGAAAACTACATTTTTGTTCGAGCCCTTTGGTTTTTTTTTTTTATTGTTGTGACAGTAAGTTAACTCGTTCGCTGCCATTGACAGCAACTAATATCGAATTCAGTGTTGGTAAAAACAACATTAAAATGAACAAAAAAAGAAATGCACTCTATAGTTGATGAATAGAATAAAATGGCATCAATAAGAACATTTTTATAATTCCTTTTTTTTTAGTGGGAAAAAAACTAGGGCTGTCAAAATTATCGCGTCAACGGGTGGTAATTATTTTTTTTAATAAATCACGTTAAAATATTTGACGCAATTAACGCACATGCCCCGCTCAAACAGATTAAAATGACATCAGTGTAATGTCCGCTTGTTACTTGTTTTTTGGTGTTTGGCGCCCTCTGCTGGTGCATGGGTCCAAATGATTTTATGGGTTTGGAGAGTGAGCATGGTGTAATTATTGACATCAACAATGGCGAGCTACTAGTTTATTTTTTGATTGAAAATTTTACAAATTTTAATAAAACAAAAACATTAAGAGGGGTTTTAATATGAAATTTCTATAACTTGTACTAACATTTTAAGAACTACAAGTCTTTCTATCACAGTACTATCTATTACAGTACTTAGGTACCATATGTTGAATGTATATATCCGTCTTGTGTCTTATCTTTCCATTCCAACAATAATTTACAGAAAAATATGGCATATTTTATCGATGGTTTGAATTGCGATTAATTACGAGTAATTAATTTTTAAGCTGTAATTAACTCGATTAAAAATGTTAATCGTTTGACAGCCCTAAAAAAACATAAATGTAAAGGAATAATTTTTCTTTTTTTAAGCTATTTGGGAAAAATAAAATACATTAAAATAAGAGTTAAAATGGATTGGAAATCTAGCGTCGTCAATGGCAGCGAATGACTAAAAAGAGTGCCCCGTTATTAGTGAAAATACGTGGACTAAATTAGTTGCCGGCACAAATGTGTAATGAGGTCGTTGTTTCAAGCAGACGCTGTACTACACCATGCTGGGTTTCAATGCCCGCTTCGACGACCACCACAGCGCCTACACGTTGAGCGCCGACAGCCTGGCACACGTCATCAACCCCGCAGAGTCTCGACTGGGTAATTTGACGACCGCTCGCTTCCAATCTGGCTCTCGGATCACACAGAAATGATCGTTTTTCTCTGATGCCCAGGCTCCAACGCCGCCTCGTCCAACCCGCCGCTCAATTTCCTGCTCTACATGCCCGACGCACAACATTCACCCCTGCACATCCTCGACCCCCAGAAACGACTGGTCGCCTCAAATGCCTTTCATTCGCCGCGCTGGGGTGGAATCATGGTGAGCTTTGAAAAATATGTTCATTCGCTGTCAGCACCTCGCAGTTCAAATAGCTTGGACGTCCATCATCCTCAATGGCACTGATAGTGGTTAGGTAGTGCCTGCCCAAGCTAAGATAGAAATTATTTTACATTGAAGTGATTATGGAGTAATTTAGTATTAAAAGAGAAAAAAATCGGTGCAGCAGTTGAATCTGACACACGATCAATATTGTTTTCCCAGATATATAACGTAAACAGAGCAAATGGTACGTTACCTGTCGACGTCCACATCAACATGGCCAAAGTGATGGGCGTCTTTCTCGCACAGCTCCGGTAATAAGTGGCGTCATCAAAAGAATGCCCTGTGTGTGTGACATCATCATTTAAACGCCGCCCTCTGCAGTCTGCTGCTCGGCGTGAAGCCCACGGCGCGTACCGCCGGCATCCTAGTGGCGCCGCCTGGCTACTCGGGCCTGTCTGACTGGGAGCTGGACCGCCTCATGTGGAGTCACAGCGTGGAGAACATCGCCACAGCGACCACAACCATCACGTCGCTAGTGCAGCTGCTCGACCAGATCGACACCATCGTGATCAACGACAACATTGCGGAGCAGGTCAGGACGGGTGTGTGTAGGCTAGAGTACAAAGTATTTAGGCAACATGTTAAAGAAAATCACGATTACACAATGAGTCAAAAGACGTAAGGTTAGAAAAATTTGGGGTTACAGCCCTAAAAGGTACATATTTGAGGGAAAAACGTGTATAGTCACTTTCTTAAGGCAATTGCTTAAGTCATTTTTTACAAAAATAATTAAAATTTATATTAAGTATCAAAAATTCAACAAATAATTTGTCAGTTTTTTGTATTTTTGGAAAAATCTTTAAAATGATTTGGCTGTTATGTTAACCTGATATAGGTCAAGTGATTTTTAATAATTGGAAAAAACAAATATTTGTAAATTTTATATTTCTGTCTTTATAAAGTAAAAAAAAAAAAATAATAAAATAAAATGTTAAAAACAAAATAAATACAGTTCAAATGAATGAAAACAGAAATGCACTGTTTTATGCAGTATTTTTGTCTAACCATTTCCATTGACGGACATCCAATCCATTCGTTTATTCACCCCTCTTAGTCAAAATGGATTGGACGTCTAATGCGGTCTGTGGCACTGAAAAATAAGCATTAACTGGCTGGCTAGTTAAAATGAATTCTAACGTTGTCAATGGCAGACAATGAGTTCAATACTATGGAATAGGGGAAAAAAGGTTTAGCGTGAGCACTATAATGGCGTCAGCATTCTGAGTGAAATAGGAAATTTTTATGAAGAAATATTGAAATATTTTGAAGACAAAGTATATTTTGAAGTAAAACATGTATATACAGTTTATAGTTCTGGAGGAAATGGAAGACCTTCATGAAAGAAAATTTATCCCTGTCAGAATAAGTTTTGATATTTTGTGGTAAAGCCTTGTTTCTCAAAATATTTTTTTTCTCTAAAGATTGTTTTTTTTCCCTCGTCAAAAATAGACAATTTTTTCATTAAGTTTTTCGAAAATATCTTAAAATATTTGTCTTTAAAAAAAAATAAAATGAAAAAAAATAAAACTTTAAAACACACTCCTGGTCAAATGTTTTAAGACACTTCATCATTCAGTGGAATGGCAAACTGTCTTAATTCTTCTGAACATTACTGTAGACTAATTTAAACATTTGACATTTTCTTTTTAAATGTCTTTTGTTGTTTTTTTTTTTTATAAAATACTATGCATATTTCTTTTTTTGGTGGGAGGCAGGTGTCCAACGCCGTGGCGTCGCTGCAGCTGGCAACAGCCGAGTTGGAGTCAGGCAACCTGGCCTTCGCTTTGCAGTACAGCAAGGAGGCCATCCTGGCGTCAGAGCGAGCCTTCTTCGACCCTTCGCTGCTACACCTTCTCTACTTCCCCAGTGACCAGAAGTTTGCCATCTACATCCCACTCTTCTTGCCCATGGGTGTACCCCTCCTGCTGTCGTTGCTCAAAATTGTAGCAGAGGTGCGGCAGAGGCGCAAGGACAAACTGGCCAAGAAGGACTAAAGCGGTGAGGAATGCAACTTATCCATTTTTTTTTTTACCATTCAACCCATTTAGAAAAATCAACAAAAGTCCCTTTCTTTAGATTTTATTTTATTTTATTTATTTATTTTTTTGGGGGGAGGGACAGGGGTGAGGGTATGTCCAATTGAATGTCTATTGCCGTCATTGGCAGTCAGTGAGTTAGGTCAGTGAGTTAGGGCTGGGCGATATGGCCTACAAATAAAATTTTCCCCCACCCACTTTTTAAAGGGGACAATGAGAACAGAAGACAGAAAAAGCGCAAAATTTTTTTAACACTTATAAGGGCACGATTTGAAGCCATTGCCTCCCACTGACAGCGCTTGACGTCCGATTAATTTTGACAGAGAGGGGCGAACTGTCATTGGCACTGAAATATGAGCATTCAGTCATATTTCCAGTCCTCCCATTTTAAATGAATTGGATATCTCTCCTTGTTAATGGCAGGCGATGAGTTAAATACTGTAGAAGAAAAAAAAAATTTGGGGGTGTTATAGATAAATTGTATTTGTTTTTAGTCAAGTTTTTCATTAAAGGGAACCTCGGACTTAAAGACTTGCTTTAATAACCCAAAATTTTTCTCTTTTACTAAAATATATTATCCGAAACGCCTAAAATATTGCCATTGATAAAAAATCTATAATATTTAGTACATGTTTTGACCTACGGAGGGCGCCATGTTTTATGGACGCTCGGGTTGATGACATAGATTGTCAGTTACTCGATGAATACTACCAGGTTACTGCAATTCCTTCTACGTGGCGAAAAGTCCAACACACGCGCTCATCAGTTAAAAGTGGCGAGTAATTAGTAGTGTTTTTATTCTTTTATTTTTTTTCATTGCCTCAAAATACATATTGCATGTGTTTCCCTCTCATATTTTTAAGCATTGTGTTTTCTTGTGGTAGTTTTAAAGCAGATTGACCACATTATATTGAAACCACCCTTAATTGATATTACTACGTTGATGTTTTTTCTTAAGGCATCTACAGTATGTTCTGTCTGTATGCATCTAAACACAACAAGCTGAAAGCGCATGGTAGCACTTTGGGTGTCAAATTCGCCTCTTATAGAACATTTCGCTGGTGTAGCACATTGTGGCAGAATACCGTTTTTTTTTTTTTTTTTTTAACTACTCTCGTCTCGTCTTATCCTGTCTTTCTTGGTCATTTTGCTTTTGCTGCTTATTTTGTGAAATATCGACAGTGCTGTTATGGTCATTAATGTTCCTCCCGGGTTCAAAATGAAAGGGTTGAAGAGATGACATGTTTATGTCGCTAGTCATACTGTGGAAGCCTGGCAGTGTAACCATGTGACGCCACCGCCCTGCGATGTCAACAACAATGGCGACCTACTAGTTAAACTAATTTTACAAACGCCATAAAAACGAAAACGTTAAGAGTGGTTTCAATATCAATGTTTTTTAACTCAAAATAACGTTTATCTTTTAAGAACAACAAGTAGAACAAGTCTTTCTGTCCGTGGAGCCCTTTAAAGGTTTATTATAATTTTATTATCTCCTTCAAAAAAAAAAAATATAATAATAAACATGTAATTATAATTGAGATCTGGCGTCTATATATGTCGACATCACTATCATCGCAAATGTTGATATTGTTGTCCACAAGACCCAAAATGTCATGGCCTCGTAGTTATTTTTTTTAATTCTGAAAACCATCACTTACCCTATACAGGGTAAAAAAATATGAAGTGTAGAAAAAAAGGTAACATAAATAAAGTACAAAAGTCTTATCCCTATTTTTGCTGTTACAAAGTAATAATTTAAGAAAGAAATTCTTATGGGGAATAATCTAGATTAGCTAGATTTCCTTTTATGCAAAAACAACAACAACACAGGACAAACTCTTAATTATTAAAACTTGAATTGATAACAGATTTATCGCCCAGGCCTACAATGACTTGAAAAATGCCACTGACACTGTTTAACATGCCTGCTGAAAGCCTGTTTTGGGCCTTTTTTTTAATATACTGTATATATTTGAAATTCCTCTTTTAAGTTATTAAAAAATAAAACATTTACTTGTTTTAATTTGTATTTGTTTTATTCTTACGCAGCAGTGCCTTGAGTTAAAAGTTGAATCTGATACTTGACCCCGCTCGTATCACAAATCACCCTTCCCCAATAAGATAAATAAAATTCTAAACTTGAACCATTTACAAATTCCACCTTCAAGGCCAATGTATGTATCTCTGTGACAAAATAATTCAAATGCATGTTGAGTGTTTTGAAGACATCTTGCTCTAAATTATGTATGTATGTCAATAACGAGTAGACCCACAAAAAAATCTCTAAAAGTCTACCATTTTGGTGTGAATTGTGAACTTTATGCTCATTCATTTTTACTTTTGATAAGCACCACTCAAGTATGAAATCTAACCTTAGCCCAAAGCCGTTTTCTCTTGGCAGCATGTTATTTGAGAGGCCTGTCAAGCTTGAGTAGACCCACAAAAAAATCTCAAGAAGCCCTGACTGAAAAGACAAAGGATGTCAGTCATTTTGGTTTGAAGTGTAGAATTTGGAAGCATATCCAGGAGTAAATTGCTGGACAATTTTGAGTTTGTCCGTTTCCCCAAATCTCATGAAATTTGGTAGGTGTGTAAATCATGAGTAAACTTACAAAAAAGTCATGATATCACCCCTGTTTCATTCTGATTTGAAGCAACCACTCTTCCTGTTGTCTAAATGATGTCCATCCACGTGAAACTCTTTGCGCCTCTCACACCACTGTTTGTAGCGCATTTTACTTTTTTTGTATCCGAACCTGGCGATGTCCACCATGAACACCCAGGCCAGGCCGTACATGACAACGCCGCCCAGCTTCATGATGGGCGCAGTCCTGGGCGAGGTCAGCTCGCAGTAAAACATACAAGCGCCCACGCCCACCCGCACGGTGGCGAAGAGGACGATGAAGAGCAGGTCCACAGTGTCGCCCAGCAAGCTGTCGTAGCGGCCCAGACGGCGTAGGAACCAGCGGACCTGCAGTAGGGGGTTGGTGATTTCGCTACCGAAGATGACGGCGCACGTCTCACATGCCGACACGCCCATCAGAAGCGCCAGCAGGATGCCCGCGATGCTGGCGGCGTGGTGGCCTAGCATGACGGCGCTCTCACCACCGAAGCGCACGCACCAGGACATGTCAAAGAGAAAGTAGCCCAGGCAGACGCACAGCGCCGACGTCTGCAGCTCCGTGTTCTCACTACCTGGGAATGAATGGACTGATTTGTCGCAGCCGTTGATGGTGATAGATGTCCAATCCGTTTTGGCTGAGAAGTCTAATTGGATGTCTATTATTGTCAACGGCAACCAAAAATCATTCGCTGACCTGCGTGCGTGAGGGGCCAGGGACCTTCCACGAAGATCACGTACGCCGTCAACATCATGATGGCGACCCCGTGCGTCAGCGTGACCAGTCGGCAGTTCCACTCGGGCCCGCGCTGTGGCGAGAGCCGGCACAGCAGTACGTAGAGACCCAACCAGCCCGCCAGGCTGCACGCAACCTTCAGCATTGCCGCCGCCATCTTGTAATCACTGTTGGTAGTCATGCAATCAAATTTTAATTTTGCCATTGCATTCCCATTTACTGTAGTAGATTCTAAAAGAGTAAAACGCATCTCTAGTGGTAGGTAAATAAAAACTGATACAATTTAGTGGTATTGAGCTTCTGCACTGTTGTTTTTTATCTATGACCTTACAAGGCAAGTAACAATTTTAGGTAATTTTAAAAAATCTTTAATGTCATTTTTATTTTTTTTTAATTATTTTATTTAATTTTAAAAGTGCATGTATTAATTAATAAAAATGTTAATACAAATACATTACCAAAAAAATAATTGCATGGGAATAGTTTGCTCTGCTGGTCGGTAGACTAACACTTAACTAAAACCAGATCATTTCTATTGATTTTTGGTTTTTTGTTACTTTGTTTATTTTTGATCACTTTGTGATGTTGATTTTGGGGCATATCGATGAGAATTTTTTTTTGTCAATTATTATTTTTTAAATTCATTATTCAGATTAGGGCTCTATACAGGGTTAAAAACTTTATTTTTACACATGCATTTTTACGTTTAATACATTTTATATGAAAACATTTGAACTGTAATGCAATGATTTTATAAAAAGTTAGTAAAAATCAACTTTAATTTTTTAAAAAATAAGGGATAAGACAAATGAATATTTTTTTTCCGTATGTTCTCTTTTACATCTATTTAAATGCATTTTTTTTTTTTTTTATAAGTGATATTTTTTCTATCCACTATGAATTATGTAAATTGAATACATTAAAGTTTACCATTTATATTTCAGGATTAAGAACATAACGATAATCCTACCATATTTCTCCGTGTAGAATCTAAATCTTTCAAAAAGCAAAGTTTTTAAGTGAGTTCATTTTGAATAAATTAAAACAATGAGGATTTCTTAAAATAAATCATAGGTTTGACTTCAAGCACACTTAATATTTTATGGTGCAATACATTTCAAATGCATATTTATTGCAGTCCAGGTTCTATTTTCTGATCTTGAAGCACTTGGTTCTAACGTCATAGTGGCTTTAATGAATATTAAATATACTTTTTCAGGATTAAAAACATTTTTTAAAATGTTGATAACGCTACAAGAGCGCTAAATATCAGGTGTAAAAAGTTTTTGTACTGCCCGAACAGCATGTAAATAGCAATCCTAGTGCAGGTTAGGATGACATTTGGCGCTATCTGATTTTAAATAGTCTCCATCCATTTTCTGATGTATTTAAAAAAAAAAAAATGTTTAGGCTCATCCTAGAATTTGACCTGAAATGCCAATATCTCCAACTTTTTGTGAGTTTGTATTTCACCTTCAAAAACTTTGATATTAAAGAGTCCTTACCTTAACCTCTCTCAGACCTTTCCATCATAAAGTTACATCAGAATGCTTGGAGATGATCATATTTGTGGATCTTGTGCTCCAACCGTCTCCTTTCTGCACCTTCTTCCTGAAGTGATCCTCTTAAAGGATTACCGTCTGTGCTTGCAGACCTACTCGGTGTATGGATCCTAGCTTAGATGACCACTTGTTCGTTCATTAGCCCTTCCATTCAAAACTGATTGGACGTCTAGTGCCGTCAATGGTACTGTAAAAGCATTCACAGCCGGTCTCAAAACCTAGACCCAGTATTTTTTATTTTTTTAAATAGTCATTAAAAAAACAACACTTTAAATTTAAAAGAAAACTGTATGGGACGATACATAAATGTTAAAATATAAGATCTATATTTTCCATTTTGTATGACAAACGTCATCCTCATTTTGATCAGTATAAATTATAATTTAAAAAATTAGATTTTAGACTAGGGAAAGCGTCTGATGCTTTATTTTTTGGAAAAAAAATAAAATATTTAATCAATAAATTATGATAACGATGTACGATTTCTAAAATCAAATTTGACTGTTGTAATTACAGTCCATTCGTTGGGCGGCGCCCTGATGTTCTGCCGCGACTCAACACATGAATAAAGAGTGGAATAAGAACAGGAACTAAAAACATCCAGTAGATGGCGGTAATGCCCCAAGGTACCGAGGGGTAAACTGCCAATATACAAGAAGAAGGCGGAGGAAGTAAAAACATTTCATTTCCTAGTTGAAAATGCAGTCGGCACGTAAAAAAAACACGTGAAAATGATATTGGAAGGTTTTAATTCATAAGTATTATTCTTACCACAACACGTGCCGCAAAGGTAAGTTTATCTCAAAGTTATTCATAAATGTTTAAAACTCAAACCGTCGTAACCGAGCAGCTCACTTTCTGGTTCATTTCAGAGGCCATAGCAGCAAATATCCAATTATTCAAACTGTATTTTCGATTACGTTGTGTATGCAGTTGTGTGACTAATTTTCTGTGAAGATGAGCTGAGAAATCACATATATTAAGCTAGACAAGTCTGATTCGCGCTCTGAGCAACGGGGACAGGCGTTGTCACTGGTCGGCCATTTTGCGTCAGTCCCATTCGATTAACATCAGTCAACAGCACGTGTACTTTAAAAAAGCTTTAAACTGCTCAATTTTCAAACGGATTTGTTTGTCATAAACGTCTGAGATGCAGTAAATTTAATGCATATTTCCTAATACTTATAACAGTTTCTCAAAATCAAGCCTGAATCATAGCCACGCGAATATGGTTGTTCGAAACAAAATAGTTTGTTTAATCCACCTGTATTTTAGTGGAGAAAATCACTCCTCTTACGTCCGCTACTATCGAGTACCCGGGAAGTCCTCTGACGCAAGATGGACGCCAGGAACTTACATGGCCGTCATAAATCTACCCTCATATATGTCATACATATAAGTATGTGAGTCCTTGTCATGCATGTTTGTTGTAAATGTGTTATTTACCTACATGAGTGAGACCTTGTTGTTGTGTGTGAGTGAGTGTAAATCTTTGGTGTGCATCATCCTTGTTTATAATGTACTGGTCTATACATTGTATAGATTCTATACAGTATTCCCTCATTCGCCATTCCCTCTTTCCATACTATAGAAAGAGGGAAATGGTGCATTGTTACATTAGTTTTATTTGTCCCATGACCACATTTTCAACTCAAAAAAGTCATGTCTCAGCTCATATTTCCCTCTTCAAATATTGATGCATTGCTGCAATTGACAGAGACGGACATCCAATAGATTTGACCTGGGAGACCTGATCAGCTCCCGTACTTTAAATGGATTGGACTTAACTAGTGACAAACTCATTTAAATTCACGGCAGAAGGACACCTATATTTGTCAACAAAATATTTAATCCATTCCATTTGTTTTTTAGCGTCATGTCTCTTCAATGCACTCGACGGCGCCTCCTCTCTGTGCTCAAAGTTCACTGTTGCAGCCATGCGACACTCAGCGGCACCCAGAATCCGTGGGAGCAAACCGGAAGTGTTCCGGTGTTCCAGTACGTGGGTCAGCACAGAAAACCCAGCCATAAAGTGTTTGTGTGGGGCTTCAGCTTCACGGGAGCACTGGGCATTCCCAGCTTTGTGATCCCTGACAGCGGCAGGAAGAAGCCTCGCAAATACCAGCTCACACCTTACCGACTGGAGACGGCAGAGCAGGTAGGAGGGAAGCCTCTCCCATCTATGGTTGAGTGATGTGCGGTTGAGTAACGGCTCCACTTTTGTCAGATCTCGTCCGCCGCCTGTGGGTACGGCTTCACCCTCCTCGCCTCATCCACGAGAGATGTGACCAAGTTGTGGGGTGCCGGCCTCAACAAGGACTCTCAGCTCGGGTTCCAACGCACGCAGCGTAGCCGACGTAAGACTAGTATAGGTCGTAGAAATTAGTGCCGTGCGATATGATGAAAATCTTATCATGACATGGGCCATTTTATATCATGATATTGATATGCCACGACATAATACATTCATAATTATGTTGTAAAAAATTATACAATTACAATAACTTTTCCCTGACTCAAATTGTTTTTGAATTCACATTAAACTGACCTGCCACAAATGTTAAATGCACCAAGTAGTGCCACTAACTAAAACTATCCAGTGTAAACGGAAGCATATGTGTATTTTTGCACTAGTGTAAAGATATCTAAAATAAATAATCTACTAATACAAGTGACTAGTATTGTAGTTTTGACTTTTAAGACTGCGGTATATTAAGTTAGCATTATATAGTTTATACTGCAATTAAAACAAATTTTGTTGTCTGTGTTCTGTGTGGAATATACGGTATGTGTTGCTATTCTCAATTATCTTGCATGCATTGCTCAAGTACAGTCGGCAGGAGGAGCCTATTTTATAACTGTTAGGGACATCTTGATGCCGACTGGTGGTCATACCAAGGCATTTGGAATCCTATAATGTATCAGGTGAGGCGCCATCTGCTGTCCAGAATGTAAATTGCAGGAGCAAGTCTCTTTAAGGTGACAGTGACGATATACGTGTAAAAAGTCGATGGAAAGTACATTATTTTGACGATGCCTGTCGTGATGTCCTACAGTACTAGTAGAAATATTCTTTTTTTTTTTGTGTGTGCGGATGATTGCCAGCTGCATCCATGTTGTGCTTTCAGTTCACAGTTACGATTACGTGCTGGAGCCATCGCCCGTACTGCTGCCTCTACGAGAACCGCAGAAAACACGCGTGATGCAGGTCTCGTGCGGACGGGCCCACGCACTCGTGCTAACTGACAGCGAAGGAGGTCGATTCATACGCTCATATGTTTTGTTCGTCTCACTGTGAGACAATTAAGGCTCTTGCTTGAGAAGAATGATTACCTTCAAACCATGTAGGTGTAAATATCCTCGCTGTGTGTCTCTCGTAGTGTTCAGCATGGGCAACAATGCTTACGGCCAGTGCGGACGACACATTGTGGAAGATGAAGTGTACAGGTGCTTTGTTTTTTATGTTGGGGACTTGACAACAATTTACGTGTGTGTGTGTGTGTGTGTGTGTGTGTGTGTTTGTTTGTTTAATTATCTTTAAACATGGCGTTTGGCTTTGCTAGATGTCCAATTGATTTTTACGTTGCCAGTGAATGAGTTAACATTTTCTTTTTCAACAGCGGCAGCCACATTGTTCATAAATTGGAGGGCCCAGAGGGCCGGGTGGTGCAGGTGGCGTGCGGACAGGACCACAGCCTCTTCCTGACGGATTCCGGACAAGTCTACGCATGCGGATGGGGAGCGGACGGACAGACCGGTAAGTTCCTTCGATGTGCGTTAGTGGGTATGTTCTCGTATTGAGGACCATTTGTCGCTCGCAGGTTTAGGGCACCATGGCGTGTGCTCCACCCCGACGAGAGTGCTGGGGGAGTTGTCAGGTGTGAAGGTTCAGCAGGTCAGCACGTACGGCGACTGCAGCCTGGCAGTTTCTGAGGACGGGCAGCTGTATGGGTGGGGGAACTCGGAATACCGTCAGCTGGCCTCTGTCTCTGACACCACACAGGTGGGGACCACCATACTACAGGATAGTTTTTGGTTGTCATTGGACTGGGAGGGAAAGAATTAACAGTGGCCAACATTTTTTTTTTTCATTTTCTGTAGCATTTTTTTTTTTTTATGATTCTTCACAATTTTAGGTCAATGATTACAAATCTACCATGATTTTTTCCCCCCATGAGCTTTAGTCCGTTGTTTATATTAGTGGTATTTCACACAGATTTTTTTTTTATTTTCGCCTAGATGCTAGCTTAAATTTTCAATCTTTTGCATAGTCATATCTTTTTCTTTCTGAATGGTTGTCAACATTGACTTGTCATAGTCGACAGATTTTCACACATTGGAGCACTTTGGGCAGCAGTGCACTACAGCAGGGGTCCCCAACCTTTTTTGCACTACAGACCAACCAGTGTGATGTGGACTTTTTTTCACAGACTGGCAATGTATGGCATTAAATTACACTGAATATAAAATAACACGACGTGGCTAAAAATGAACATTATGTGCAGGGAAAATGTAACTCACCATACGCTGTAGGGACGCAACGATACAGTTAAGTCACGGTTCGGTATGATTTTCGATACAAGGGACACGATTTTCAATTCGATTCAATACATTTAATGCTCTTAAACAAAAAATACAAGTGTTTTTAGGGCCCGAGCACTAAGCGTGCGAAGGCCCTATTATTTTGCAAAGGATTATTATTTTTTTCTTTTTTCAGGGCAAATGAAAACGGCCAATTTGGAGGCCTCAACATGCACGAAAAGTCACCAAAATTTGCACATACGTCCGAAAAATTGTAAATTTCGATAATTTTGCAACGTTGCAAAAAAATATAACAAAATGGCTCAGTGGCGCCCCCTTGAAATTTTAAAATTGGCCTATAACATTAGGGTCTGTCAGCGTAGAGCAATGAAATTTGGGGGGTCTATACCTTGTCCAAAACCGCTCCAAAAAAGCATTTACACCCATATTCCAAACCCAACAGGAAATCGGTTATTTTGGATCAAATATGAAATTTTTATCGATTTACAGGGTGCACATTTGAGACCTTTTCGCCGAGGGAGTTAGTTGGATCATCTTCAAAATTGGTGAGACTGTTCAGGAGACATATGAAATCTTAAGTTTTGAAAATGGTGCGTTTTCATTCACGGGTCTGACCTGGGTGTGGTGCCAAAGTCGGCCATTTTTTCGGCAAAATGACAAATTCAGTAAAGGACTAATAGCTCCTTCACACAACGTTCAATCTTTTTCATATTTGGCATGTATGTGCGGTATCCCACCCTTAACACGAGTGCATTGAAATATTACCCATTAGGTCTAGCGCCCCCTAGTGAGAACAGGAAATGCCTTTTTTTACGAGACAGGTTCCTCCTCCAAGAGAAAAAAATCTGTTGACCTCAAACCTGCATCAGGGGAGCCTTAAGACCTGTGTTCAGGTGCCTGATGAAAAATATTGAGGTTTCGTTGAGGCGGAGGGGTCCAAACAGGAAAGTGAAAATGAACGTCAACAATTTGTCACGCAAAAAACTTTGAACAGTCATAACTCGGCAGATATACAACATATCTGCGCCAAACTTCCCGTGTTTGTTGAGAGTCATACCCTGAAGGTTCTTGTAGGGGTCATTTGCATCAACTCTATAGTGCCAACTAGTGGCGACAGAAAGAAGTTTTAAAAAAGGCCTTTCCTATTGAGTTTTTTCAACATAGAGCGAGGAAATTTGGGGAGTAGATACCTTATGCAAAACTGCTCCAAAAAGTCTCTAGCACCCGTATTCCAAATCCAACAGGAAATCGGGTATTTTGGATAGAATGTGAAATTTTCATGGGTTCACAGTAGGAGTTTACATTTGGAGGCTTGAATATGCACAAAAACTCATAAAAATTTGCACATACATGCGGCTTTGGATAACGTTCGATAATCTTGCAATGTTACGAAAAAATGTAACAAAATGCCTCAGTGGCGCCCCCTTGAATTTTTCAAAAAGGTGTTTCCTATTAGGTTTTTTTAACATAGAGTGATGAAATTTGGGGAGTCGATACCTTGTGCAAAACTGCTCCAAAAAGTCTCTTGCACCCGTATTCCAAATCCAACAGCAAATCGGGTATTTTGGATCGAATGTGAAATTTTTATTGGTTCACAGTAGGAGTTTACATTTGGAGGCTTGAACATGCACGAAAACTCACAAAAATTTGCACATACATGCGGCTTTGGATAACGTTCCATAATCTTGCAATGTTACGAAAAAATGTAACAAAATGCCTCAGTGGCGCCCCCTTGAATTTTTCAAAAAGGCGTTTCCTATTAGGTTTTTTTATCATAGAGTGATGAAATTTGGGGAGTCGATACCTTGTGCAAAACTGCTCCAAAAAGTCTCTTGCACACACATTCCAAATCCTACAGGAAATCGGGTATTTTGGATAGAATTCGAAATTTTTATCGATTTTCAGTGTGCACATTTGAGACCTTGGCACGGAGGGAATTAGTTTGATCATCCTCAAAATTGGCGAGACTGTTCATGAGACATATGGAATCTTAATTTATCAAAATGGTGTGTTTTCATTCACGGGCCTGACCTAGGGGAGGTGCCAAAGTCGTCCATTTTTTCGGCTAAACGCCAAATTCGGATAATGACTGATAACTCCCTCATACAACGTTCAATCTCTTTTAAATCTGGCATGTGTGTGAGGTATCCCAGCCTGAACAGGACTGGATTGAAATATTACCAATTGTGCCTGGCGCCTCCTAGTGGGAGCAGGAAATGCACATTTTTACGGGACACACTCCTCCTCTAAGGAAAAAAAAAAATCAATCAACCTCAAACCTGCATAAGGGAAGCCTTAAGACGTGTTGAGATGGCTGATAAAATTATTGAGGTTTGGGTAAAGCAGAAAGGTCCAAAAGGAAAGTGATTATGACTGTCATCATTTTCTCTCTCCACATATTTTGAACAGTCATAACTTGGGAGATGTAGAGGGGGGCTGTCTGCCACCACCTCGACCTGCATGCCGTCCGAGTTTGCATGGCGTCCGAGTTGCGCCAAAGTGCGAGGGCCCGTTCAGTCCTGCTTGCAGGCCTAGTTTTGTTTTGTTTTTTAAAATTTTGCTAACAAGCAAAAAAACCCTTTAATGCCTGCAATATGACGCAATTGTCAGAGAATCACAAAATTTGAAAAATAAGGTCTTAATGAAACCTTTTTTTTCAAATTTGTAAAAGACAAAAAAATATGTGTAATAAGCGCTCTAATGTCTATAACCCTTGCTAAATCCTGTTTTTTTTTTTCATCGAACCTGCAGATGCATGAGTTGACTTGCATCCTTTTTTTTTTATTGAGGGAAGATATTTAAAAATTCTGAATTAGTCTCAAAATCATGAAATTCTAAGTGTATCAAATTTGATACATTTGGCAAGAGAGGGATAACAATGGCATCATATGAACATGCATTATAGTTCATAATATTTATGTGCTTCTTACTGATCTGAAGAAATTTTGTATAAAAGTGCTGAGAACAATCTTTACGCTTTGTAAAGTGAAGCGGGGCACACTGTTGATTGGTACTGCTCTCTTAGCAGGTATGTTTACCACATGAGCAAAATATCCTATTAGTGGTCCGAGTCCATCTGTGTTACATACTGAATTAACAATATTTGCATTATCTATAGACCCTACTCGCCTATGTCACAAAATGACGTGTCGCTGTATCCGGCCGCCATATTGTCCGTATTTTTTAGACCTATTCTCATTGTTTTCAATTAGTCGTGCAAGTTATTGAGCAGTTCATGGAAGCCCCGGTGTTATCTGACGCTGTAAACTCATTGGATGCGTTGCATAAAAGGCGTTATGTGGAAAAGCTTCAGTTTATCCATTCGCCAAATTCCATATTTGATGCCTAAATCGATGTTTTTCGACCTGCTGTCTTCGCCGTCTAAGCCTGACATCTGCTACCCTGATATTTACCACACATTTCTTGTCCACACAAAATCAGCCTATTCTCACAAAAGTTTGAAAAACTTCAAGAGCTTGGAGGCTTATAAATACTTCGTTGCTGGTTGGGTGAAACAGGTCCTCGTCCACGAAAATTCGGCAGGAATCTATCTTGTGCTCGGGAAGGTGAGTTACGAAATTTTCAATTCAAAATCTTTTGTTCTTGCTAACATCCACTGTCAAGTCTAATGTATTTCATGTCATTTGTCAATGGAGCTAGGGCTTTTAATGTTTATATGGTTTAGCGATAGCACTCTCACTACATACATATATAATATGTAATAAATATGAAGTGCGATAGCACTACTCCAGATTGTCCCTAGTTGAATTTATTTTTTGGCTTTTGACCTCAATAGTGAAATTGTAAATTAATTGTATGACAACTGTCTTATTATCCCCTTATAATTGTATATTTTCAGGTAGTTCATTCACAACGTCTGAGTGTATGTTGTCGGCGATTAGCCTAGCAATGATCTTAATTGTGGTTGTCAGCCCAAAACCCTCTAAATATATATTAAATGCATCTTACCAGATATAAAATGACTACTACATAATCTGTGGTAATCGTTTGGAGCCCAGTCTCTCGTCGAATTGCAGCAGCCCATGTCGCTCTCCTCGCCGGGTTTCTCGGAATCCGGTAGAACTTCAAGTCTCTCCGTCTATTTTCTCTGTTATTGCAACCGACCGCCACACACGCCTTCACCATTTTGATTATTAATGTTAACGAGCAGAAAAACACGCCATCATAGGAGGAATTTACGTAGCGGTAATGCATCAACAGTGACGAGTTGATGGACAATATGGCGCGGGGGCGTGGTTGTGACGTCACGTGAGTAGGGTCTTGAGTCACTGGTATGGATTGATTTGGCCTGCTTAACTTCCATTCAGTCATGGCGGTTTTTAATCCATCGATGTATAGTATATGGACTATGCGTCCCATGATCAGTCTAAGTTGCTATGCTTGCTTGGGGGAGGAGTGGAGGAGGGGGGCTGCTAGCGGCAGAGTTTATTTCAAGGCAAAGCTGCGCCGAACATTTTAGCGAGACCGACGACAAAAATAAATTCGGAAAATACATTTTAGGAGCTTTTCATTTGTATCGAATGTTTTTGCGTATTGAATAAAAGAGGGCATATCGAACGGTTCAATGTAAAACCAAGTATTGCTGCATCTTTACTTCGCTGAATCCTGTTTTTTTTTTTTTTTTTTTTTTTTTTTTTAAATAAACAGCGGCCTCTCCTAAAACCTGATGGCAAATATCCTTGGTCGCAGGCATAATTAGTTCTTCTCCAATCATGAAAGGTTTCTTGACTTTAGCAACACTGTTCGCCACGAGGTATAATACTCTCAACGCATTTGCTTTTGTTTCCTCGTTTGCTAGCTTTTCGCCACGTATTTTGCAGAATGTATTTGGTTGTAGGCTCCTGTTCTGGCTCAGCAGGTGGCCTTTTCCCCGTAAAAAAGCTGTCGCCGCCTGCAGCACAGAGCCAACAGCATCTGACGTTACTTCTACATTGACTGACGCTTGGCCGCTATAAGTGGACAAACATCCCAGTAATGGCGGCCCACCACTATAGGGCGACATACACAAATCTCTTCTTGGATTAATGGAGATGCATAGGCCAGATTGGGATCATTTACAAATTCATATTTCTCTGCGGCCTTGTAGCAAATACACCACAGATCGGCACCGCTCCCCGACCCGGTGGTTTGGGGATCCCTGCCCTGCAGCATATATAACATTGTTCCTATTAGGTGTCCTGTGTCTGAAGTGGTCTAAAATATGGCATAACACGTGTTATTTTGGTACGTTTTGGTAAATTTAGTTACACCTGAAACCATTTATTTGCAAAAAAAAAAAATCCAGATCGTACAGGGCGGAAAAAAGTAAGATTTGGAGCCAGCACCCCAAAAATCCGTTAGAGCAAGCGTTTGCATCACTGGAACACATTTGTTTGTTGACCAATGTTATGACTCAGTGCCATTCAAATATGATGTTCGGCATCTGATAAATGACTAGTAAAATAAAGAGTAATAGTCATGAAAAAATCTGGTGGGAAAATGGAAAACTCAAGAGTAAACCGAAGGATATGTAAACAAAAGTTCCACTGAAAACATAGAAAGTAATGTAATAATTGCTAATAGTGGCCTTCATTTTTTTAATGGAAGAACTAGACGTTTTTGTATCGATCTCAATAACTGTGAAGATTTATTTATATATCTAAACATTTTTGTGACTCCCATTTTATCTATATACATCTGAAGGAGACACTTCTGCTCAAAAATGTAAATTAAATAACAATCTGACATTTAACCGCCTTCTAGTGGCAGTAAGCTATATTGCAACATCTTTCAACAACTGCGATTGCATTAATAACATGTTGCCCCCCAATCAAATATCGGCACATTTATTGAGGTTATCACTTGTTGCTTGGCAGAGTTCGTAGGATAAAATTGAGTCTGCACTGGCTGCGAATGCTTACGTTTCAGTACCGTTGACGACGCGAGACATCCTGTCCATTTCGACTGGGAAGGGGCAAATTGAACCCTCCCAGTCAAAATGGATTGGACGCCTCGCACTGTCAGTGACAGCCAAGTTAAATGGTAAATTTATCAAATCAGCGCAAACATCTTGCCTCTCATGGTTCCTGCTTTGGTTTCCAGGTGAACTCACCTCGTCGACTGCCCCTACCAGGCTGCGGTAAGGTGATACAAGCCGCATGCGGAGGAACGCAGGTGGCGGTTCTCAATGGTCAGTCACTCAGTCCAGACACTAAAAATGATATTTTTTGTGCATTTGAGAATGCTGGAGCAAATTCTGCCAAATTGACCTTTTGAGGGTCTTTTTCCAGAGCGTGGCGAGGTGTTTGTTTGGGGCTACGGAATCCTGGGAAAGGGCCCTTCGCTTTCTGACTCCAGCGCGCCCGAGATGATCCCCCCGTCCCTGTTCGGGCAATCAGAGTTTAACCCCTCCGTCGCCGTCACCAAGATCCGTTGCGGCCTCGCTCATTTTGCTGCTGTCACGGGTAAGTTCGCCCCAGATAGACGTGGGATAAACTCCTCACATGGTGTGTTTTTTTTTTTTTTTTTTTTTTGGATGTAGATCGCGGCGAGCTCTTTGTTTGGGGGAAGAACATCAGAGGTTGTTTGGGCATCGGGAAGAGAGATGACCAATTTTTCCCGTGGCGGGTAAGGAAATTGTTTGGGGGGGAAAATGATCCATCACGTGTAAATCAATAAAATTCAAATATATCTTTGTTCATTTGACAATTAAAAAAATTCCAGTGAATCACATTTACAAATGAATAAATACAAAATAGATGAACACAATTGCATGAATTTTGGAAAAATTCATGCAATTGTAAATATTATATTTTATTTATCATATATATAGATATATATAATTAATTGTCTGCCACTGATGGTGTTAGACATCCATTCCATTTGAAGTGGGAGGGACGGCAGCGTGTTAACGAATGGTCATTCGGTGCAACCGTCCCAGTTTAAATAGATTGGACGTCTACTAGTGACAAATTCACAGCAGAAAGATGAAAAGAGTCACATGACTGGACATGTTGTCAATGGCACTAGAAGAGTTAATGTAAGATTTAAAAACAGAAGTGGGTAGAGTAGCCAAAAAAATTTACTCAAGAGTAGCGTTACTTTTGCCTGGCACGGCCAGACTGTTCTCCCTGTATTTTTCAAACACTGTGAGAGTAGTCTTGGACCCAGCCCGTTAACGGCCACTCGAGCAAGGACAAAATCAACTGTCCAATCAGATTCATTTATATGCGTGACGTCTTCTTAACGAGCAATGTCACTCTTCCGCGTCGGAAGTCGTCTCCACAACAACACAGATGTCAAACAGGAGAGCCGAGAATATGTTCCAATCCACGGTAAAATCAGTTTTAAATTACCAAAAACACAACGACACAAGTGATTGACAACAGTCTGTCTTGCGCTAGCCATGTTGAATAAACTCCACTCTCCTCGTATGTTTACTTCCGCGCGCAAGTCCCTCGTCGCTTTACTAACGTCACGTCCGCCCGTCTCTGATCGGTCCACTCCGCTGTCTGTTTGCTGTGGCTTGCTCCGCCGTGGAAATTTTATCCACTGAATGGTGGCCAGACTCAATAGCTGGAACAGCGGTGAGTCTGGTGTACCAGCCTAGCGTTACTTCAATTTAAAATTACTCAAGTAAAAGTAGTCATCCAAAAAAATGTAATCAAGTATAGGTAAAAATGTATTTGGTTAAAAGAATACTCAAGTAATGAGTAACATTGTGAGTAACTGCCTACGTTTTTGTTATTTAAAAAAAAAAAAAAAAAAATTATCAATGGTATTTTTTTTTTTTTCAGTTATCTATAGTTATCTATATGAACTGTTGTTATCATGATACTGTACAGTAACCCATGACATACAGTGCTGGCCAAAAGTATTGCCCCCTACAATTCTGTCAGATAATTCTCAATTTCTCCCAGAAAATGATTGCAATTGCAACTGGTAGTAAAATCTTCATATATTTGGCGTGCAATGAAAAAACACAAAAGAGAATGAAAACATGCTTTGAATCTTTATCATTTTACACAAAACTCCAAAAATGGGCTAGACAGAAGTATTGGCACCCTCAGCCTAATATTTGGTAGCAAAACCTTGAGGCAAAATAACAGCGCTTCACGTATCCATCAATGAGTTTCTTACAATGATCTGCTGGAATTTTAGACCATTCTTCTTAGGCCATCTGGTCCAGATATCTGAGATTTAAAGTGTGCCTTCTCCAAACTGCCATTTTCAGATCTCTCCACAGGTGTTCTGTGGGATTCAGGTCTGGACTCATTGCTGGCCACTTAACAAGTGTCCAGTGCTTTCTCTCAAACAATTTTCTAGTGCTTTTTGAAGTGTGGTTTGGGTCATTGTCCTGTTGGAAGACCCATGACCTCTGAGGAAGACCCAGCTTTCTCACACTGGGCCCTACTACATTTTGCTGCAAAATTTGTTGGTAGTCTTCAGACTTCATAGTGCCATGCACACGGTCAAGCAGTCCTGTGCCAGAGGAAGCTAAGCAACCCCAAAACATCAGGGAACCTCCGCCATGTTTGACTGTAGGGACCGTGTTCTTTTCTTTGAAGGCCTTGTATTTTTTCCTGTTAACTCTATGTTGATGCCTTTTCCCAAAAAGCTCTACTTTTGTCACATCTAACCAGAGAACATTCTTCCAAAACATTTTTGGCTTTTTCAGGTAAGTTTTAGCAAACTCCTGCCTGGCTTTTTTATGCCTCTGGGTCAGAAGGTGGCTCTTCCTGGGTATTCTACCATACAGTCCCTTGTCACTCAGACGCCGACGGATAGTACGGGTTGACACTGTTGTACCCTCGGACCGTAGGACAGCTTGAACTTGTTTGGATGTTAGTCGAGGCACTTTATTCACCATCCGTACAATCTTTCGTTGAAATCTCTTGTCAAATTTTCTTTTCCACATCTTTGTCTTTGGAGATGGACTTGTAGCCTTGAGATTACCCGTGCTTCCTCACAATTTTGCCTCTCAAGTCCTCAGACAGTTCTTTGGTCTTCTTTCTTTTCTCTATGCTCAATGTGGTATACACAAGGACACAGGACAAAGGTTGCATCAACTTTAATCCATTTTAACTGGCTGCACGTGTGATTTAGTTACAGCCACCATCTGTTATGTGCCAAAGGTAAGTAACAGGTACTGTTAATTACACAAATTAGAGAAGCATCACATGATTTTTCACTGGGTGCCATTTCTTGTGTCCGGTCCATTTTTGAAGTTTTGTGTTAAATGATAATGATTTAATTTTTTTCCCACTTTTTTGTGTTTTTTCATTGCAAGCAAAATGAATGAATATATTACGATCAAAGCATTTATAATTGCAATCCTTTTCTGGGAGAAATTGAAAATTATCTGACAGAATTGCAGATACTTTTGGCCAGCAGTCGAACCACATTAAGCCAAAGAAATACAACAATAATAATAATAATAATAATAGACTTCCCATGAGAGAAAAAAAAAAATAACAGAAATGAAGCAATATTCGTCCAAAGAGCATGAGTGCTCTCATGTGGAGAAAATAGTTCCTTAATTGAATAGTGATTCGTTCCTTCATAGTTACTATTATGAAATTAAAAGGATCATATCTCTCGTTTTCCGTGATCAATCAATGCCAAATAAAAACTGGGGGAAAGGTTAAAACCCGCGCTCGAGTCATGTTGAGGGCAGTGCTCTATGTCAAATACTTCATTTTTTACGTTGCTTTAAAGACTCCACGTGATTGAACAGGCTGGCATGATCATAGAAAGGCGAGCTTGCGTTTGTTTGGTATAATGGAGTCATGTGATTATTGTTGTGACGTCTCATTGCTGAAATTGTTAGAGCTACTCTTGGCATCGCCGGCAAAAAAGATAAATCTAGTATGTAGAAATAAAGAAGAAAAATGTTACGACTCGATTGTAGCCCAAAGTAGCAGTAAGAGTAGCGTTTTTTTTCTTCATAAATCTACTCAAGTAAAAGGTATAAAAGTATAGCTTAGTAAAACTGCCGTCACTTTCACACTATAAGCGGCACCTGAGTATAAGCCGTCACCCACCAAATCTGACACGAAAACGTAATTTGTTCATAGATAAGCCGCAGTGGACTATAAGCCGCAGCTGTCCTCACTGTGTTATGGGATGTTTACACCAAAAGATATTAACTGGTCTAGAGCTGAAACGAATACTCGAGCAACTCGAGTAACTCGAGTTTAAAAACTGATCCGAGTAATTTTATTCACCTCGAGTATTCGTTTATTTTGACAGCTCTAAGCATCACGTTTTGCTCGGACTACTTTTAATGCGGGACAACGCGCCGATGTCACGTGCGTAGAGGAAGAAGCAAAAAAAAAAAAACTTACTGCAGCAGACAGCCGCTACAAACGACTCCGACGTTGCAAAATACTAGCCTGCACATGCTACGTTAGTTGCAGTTAGCTCTGGTGAGTCTCATAGAGATCACATGTATGTTGAACTAGATGGACAATGACAGACTAGGCCGCGTCTGGGCAGCGTTAGCAAACAGCCGCCATCTCTCTGGTGAGTCTCATAGAGATCACATGTATGTTGAACTAGATGGACAATGACAGACTAGGCCGCGTCTGGGCAGCGTTAGCAAACAGCCGCCATCTTAAAGCAGTAGAGCGCTAAGCGCTAACAAAGAGCGCTAAGCGCTAATATATAAGATTAACGTTACTGTCACTACTAGCTCAAGTAACGTTAGCCCTGCGGAGGGCTGGGTTTCTATTAATTAAGACCACTTTCGATGCGTGGCTAACGTGTCTTACATACAGGCTTTAACATAACATAGCGTTGTGGAGTGATGAGGGTGTCAAATAAAAACTCAATAATGCTAACTATCAATTTTAGCTCAGTAGTCATTTCTGGATAAAACACCAAGTAGCACTAGTCCCTAATGTGCTCCAATACAGCCTGTATCATACATTTATTTTGAACACTGCAAAAATTCAAAATCCTATCAGGACTTACAGTTTAGACTAACTTAAAACTTTACTAGAACTTAAAAATGGCTTGACACAAATAAAAATTCAATTGAAAAACGTGGGGAAAAATCTTAACTTTTAAGCGAAGTGTGTTATCAAGCGTAAAGGCATTTTTAGGTGTGTGTATATATATATATATATATATATATATATATATATTATATAGTGAATTAGTCTTTTTTTTTAAATCCTAGTTACATCTGAGATGCAATTGTTGGCCGTTTTCAACAGTACACATCAAAAATAAAGACATTGATTGACTGAAAATGATAAAATGTCTTGTTTTCTCATGTATATCTATAATTGCTCTTCACCTAAAAATATATTTGTTTTATCAGATGACTCGATTAATCGATAGAATTTTCAGTCGATTACTCGATTACTAAAATATTCGATAGCTGCAGCCCTAAACTGGTCACACTTCGTTTGACAGCGGTACCATACGACTGTCATAAGACCAAATGAACCGCCATGAAGCTTTGAACCAATTGGCTGCAATGCTTCATTTGGCCATCACTGCTCCCTTGGGGGAGACGGTCAACCTCTTCTGCCACTTGCTGTCAACACTGTTGTTGTCCA
This sequence comes from Corythoichthys intestinalis, assembly GCF_030265065.1. Classification (NCBI taxonomy): domain Eukaryota; kingdom Metazoa; phylum Chordata; class Actinopteri; order Syngnathiformes; family Syngnathidae; genus Corythoichthys; species Corythoichthys intestinalis. Next base: position 14,889,311 of record NC_080412.1, read on the forward strand.
ACATGCCTCCTAGCATGCATTGCAGTGCTACAGATGTAAATAACAATCAAAATTCATGTTCTGTGCTAATCATTTATTCAGTTAACAATTTATTTGACAGTGGCGCCTTAAGACTGTCATTAGACGATCATAATTATGACATGACACTCTCATGAGCATTAATGAATGCTTATAACAGATGTCATTCAGTGTCATCCGGTAAATTTTCTCACTTTTGAATGGATGTACTGTAAAAGATCTGAGCTGGACATAAATGGACTTAGTAACTCAATTTGCCGGATGACACTTTATGACATCTGTCGTAAGCATTTAGTAATGCCCATGGTAGTGTCATGTCATAATTATGAGAGTGTTATGACGCCGCTGTCAAATAAAGTGTTACCAAATACAATAACAAGCAATTAATGAAACTGGAACAGTAACTGAATAAATAATTGGCACAGAACATTAATTTTGATTGTTATTTACATCTGTAGCGCTGCAATGCATGCTAGGAGGGATGTGTTGCCTATTAACCCACATAAATCAACAAATAATTCAAAATGAAGGAAAAAAGGAGCGGCTTATGGTACGAAAATTACGGTACTCTTAGGAGTACATTTTTCTCAAGTTACTCAAGTTAATGTAATGGAGTACATGTTACTACCCACCTCTGGAGTAATCATTTAAAAATATAATGCATGTATATACTTTATACTGTATGTTGTTGTTTAGGTAACGGTTCCGGGTCATGTGTCGGACGTAGCGTGCGGTGTGGACCACACAGTGGCGCTTGTCAAGTCCATCCTATGAGTTGGATGAAAGGGCATCCTTGAGTGTTCCTACCCTGCAGCCCAATGGAGTATTCTGTTGTGTGGGGTGTTATGTAAACACTCGATTCATCTTTGGACACATGTAACAGACATGGAAAGGACAAATCTTTTTGGTAAATTATACTGCAGGAGGCTTGCATCGTTTTACCCTCATACAGTATGCCTCGGTCGTGTGTTTCTAGGCAAAAATCATGAACACAATTGTATCTACCTTCAATAACATGAAGTCAACAACATACAATGGAAAAAAAACAACATAGCCCAAAGATAATGTTATAAAAAAAAGATATTTAAAGCTAATATAGGACAAAAAATGTCATCATGTGCATTTACGGGCTAAGATTGTCCAAAAAAAGGAAGTGAATATGAGTAGGTGCCAGTTGTGTTGCACTTCATGTTTCTGATTAAATTATTTTCAGAGACGTGTATTCTGCATTTAGGGTCTCCCATTTTAAGGTCAATGTATCAGATTTTTTTTTTCCTTTTTGTATTTAATTGAGTTTGGATATGTTAAAATTTCTCTTTTGGAATTGAATTTTTGTATTTTAAAAAAATGTAGCTGCAGTTGCTCTTCAAGTGCGATAGAAATTAAACTAAGTTGTGATAACTCCATTTGTTTGTCATTTTTACATTGTGACATTACTGATTCATCAGTGCAACGGGAGCCAACAAGTTATGATGAATGATTGACGCAAGATTGCAAAGTAAGTAGTGCTTAGTTTTAATGCTTTGAAATTTTAAAAGATTTGGAAGTTGTTTGGACTTGGACCACTATTGCAAGATCTTCAGCTAATTTCTTTAGTGTATTAGAATTTGTTTTTTTATAATGAAATGATGTTGACATATGTTTGTATTTAAACCACTACTACACTAAGACCTTTTTGGGGGTTTTCTTCTGCATGCTGGTACAGTGGTACCTCGGCATAGGATCTTTTCGACATCAGACGTAAAATTTGACTCTCCATTTGTTTCTACATCCGACGACATGCTCGAAATACGACGGCATGACAGCGCCACAGATGGACGCACAGCGGATTTTCTTGTGAGAGAAATCAACATAGGTTCCAAGAAGGTTAGTGCAGATGGTGAAACAAGGAAGAAAAGGCTTGTCATTGAAATGAAGATGGAAATGATGGAAAAATATGAGCGCTGGGTGCGCAATCGTGAAGTGGCTCAACAATACGGCCGTAGAATGTCGATGATCTCCACGGTCCTCCTCTGACCACCAATCACCAGTCTTTATAAGTTAAGGTGACAATTATTATTTTGGTAACATCGCCAAAGAAATTGCCAGCTTAGTCAGGTTCTTATCATTTATTTCAGAATTTATGCAGCACAACACGCCTACTGTCTGCTGGAGTTGACTGTATTCTCAAGCAGAACATTAAAAGAGAAAGTAAATCTCAACCGCACCTCTCCCTCTCTCCATCGTGTCAGCGACGGTGCGTTCAGGTACAGCACGCAAAACACGTCCGCCACATTAGAACCCGATTCGTTACATTATTGCAGGAATCATTATTATTATTAGTGTTTTATTATTACGGTTTTTATTGATAATTTATTTGTTTTGCTATGTGTAATTCGAAATCGTACCAGCAGTATTTATTAACAATTTATTGTAGGTTTTTGGGCTGTGGAACGAATTAATGGAATTATAATGTATTGCAGGATAATCCTGCTCGACATACGACCATTTCAATTTACAAACAAGGTCCTGGAACTAATTAACTTGTATATAGAGGTACCACTGTATAAGTAAATGTTACTCATTTTACATTAAATATGTTGAATTTGACCGATGCTGGACGAGGACCACTACTGCGCCAAATTTTTTCCTCTTCGTTTTAAATCTTTTATTTTTTAGGCAATCTAGAGGATAGTTAACAGGGCCTAATTGGATAATGATGATGATGATGATGATGACGACAGTCCAATATGATCCAATATGGTCCAAATCTTCTGAAAATGTTATATATGGATGTAGGCCACTTTTATTCTGAATGGAAAAATATATTTTGCGTTTTCTTTGTCTGAGCTTTCAACCATTTGTTTTTTAAGTACTTAACTCTGGTTGCCATTGACTTTAATTGATGTTGAAAACATTTTAAATGTGAGGCATAGACTTCATAATATATTGATGGGACACTGGGCGCGGGGCTGATTAATAGGGGGCCTATCTCTGTCAAAGCTGACCGAGTGGCAACACAAAGAGCCTTTTACGTTGAAAATTCTTGTGAATAAATGCTTGAATCCCTGAATTCTTTATAGATATGTCCGTAAAACAGTCTAGATTCTTGGTTAAAAGCAAAAACATGCAGGTAGCATTTATTTTACGTAAATATGTCGAATGTGCGGCTTGTCCTTTAAGTTCACTGTGGCGCCGCCTTACTACAACAAAGCTTTTTACGTTGAAATTCTTGTGAAAAAATGCTTATCCCTGAATTCTTTATAGATATGGACGTAAAACAGTCTGTATTCTTGGTTGGAAGTAAAAGAAACCGTGCAGGTAGCATTTATATTATGTAAACATGTTGAATGTGCAGCTCGTATTTAAGTTCACTGTGGCGCCGCCTTACTACAACAAAGCTTTTTACGTCGAAATTCTTGTGAATAAATGCTTAAATCCCTGAATTCTTTATAGATATGGACGTAAAACCGCTTTCTTGGTTAAAAGCAAAAAACTGGGCGGTTAGCATTTATTTTATATAAATATTGCGAATTATGACACCAATGGCTAGCTGGTAATTTCTCCCTATCAACTTTTTTCACAACGTTTCAAAATGCATGCATGGTACGAAAAATATGATAATTACCTTGAATCCTCGAACAAATTACTCCTGGGACAATCCTTCCTGTTTGTATGCGGTACAGCTTTTGTACTTTTTCAATCTAAATCCGGCGTCAGATCGGTGCATGTGTTTGAGAACAACTTCGACCGTCTGAAGTAGAGTGTGGGACGGCTCCCTACTTGAAGGCGTGACGCAGTGTCTTGGGAATGTGTCCCGTCAATATCATTATGAAGTCTCTGTTTGAGGAATCTGAGTGAGTGAATTATTTTCAGCACCATTGACAGTTCTAGACGTCCAATCCATTTTGACTGGGAGGGGCGAATGAATGAACGTCAATGGCAGCCAATCACTTCAATCAGAGTATTTTTACGATTTCTGATGTCTCAAATAACTTCTTACCGACAACTTAACATCTTCTCCCCACACTGAAGACGTTGTGAGTGAGACTTGCGTGTGTGTGCTTTCGCAGTCGGCCTCATTGTTGTTTTATGCAAAGCGTGTGGCGCGGGATAGGGCGCGCGGCCATGTATGCAAATGCGCTTCTGAGGCTGCCGGTGTACAGCGCCGCACAGGTGAGCCTACCTCCACTCTCCAAAATGCCAAAGTAAGTCAAACGAGTAGCACCGCTAGAGGCCGATTCAACTTTCTTGCATCCCAAAACATCCACTTAAGGTAAGTTTCTCCCTCTGAAAATGACTTACCGTAACCGCGCTTTGCTGGGAGTCTCCTTCTATGAATATTGTAAGCAGCAGATTATGCGGTGGTGGTGGTGAGAACTCATTAGAATATAGTGGAGGTGATTTTCCTGAGCGTTGTCCTGCTGAAGTGTTGTAGGAAAATCAGCTGAATTGTTTTTTTTTTTTCTCAATCATGGCAGGTGAGGAAGATGAGCGCTGACCCTCTGGAGCAGCCGGACTCACAGGCAGAGCAGACAAGTGAGACCGCGTTTTACTCTCTACCCTAACCGCTTCGTTTGTGTTTATCTGCATGATTCAGGAGATTAATTAGCTCTGTGTTATTTATTTGGATGATTCATGAGATTGATGAGGACTTGGTTATTTTAAGTACTAGCATGATTCATGACATTTGAGAGTCAATAGGGTAAAAAAAAATTCATAAATTATTCTGTTGAGCATATTTATTGGAAAGAATAAAGAACCGGTGTGATCTAAAATGGATGCTCGCGCGTGGTGATAAATGAGCCGTGGCATAGTCTGTGATTTATTTTAATGGTTATTTTTACATACTGCTTAAACATTTTTATTTATTGGAGCTCTTTTTCAGTGCCATTGACGATACTGGACGTCAAATCATGTGGCACTTTTCTTTTTTTTTTGAGTTTATCCCTAGTAGACTTCCGATCCATTTGAACTGGGATGCAAGCAGGGAATTAACATTGGTTTATTCGCCGCCAACTCTCCCATCAGACTTCAAGCCTACTCTACTCTAGACAATATTGAGTTAATTATTCCTCATGACATCACGTTTTTAGTACAGTATATGGTATAAATCCCATTAGAATATAATACAGAATTCTACATTTGTCGTTTTAATATTTGTATCTATTAAGAATGTAGACCAAATTTAATCGAAATATTAGCTTTACAAGAAAATGTTTTTCTTTTAATGAATTTGTAATATAAGTAAAAATTTCACAATATTTTTTTATCACCTTTTTAAAATAATTACCTGTTTTTTTTTGTTTTTGTTTTTTTTAAAGAAAAGTGATTAGTATTTTTAGTGAACAAAAAATAGCATTGTTCAGGTTTTTGTGTTCCTGCAATAAGCTGTATATATATATATATATATATATATATATATATATATATATATATATATATATATATGTTGTTGTTGTTGTTGTTTTTTTCATAATGACAGGCGATTTATTACAAGGCATCAATATATAACAAGTATAATATTTTTCATGAACACAAGGCACAATGCCTCTAGCGTTGCCACTTTAACATACATCGCAGCAGCAACGCATACAAGTAAAACATACAAAATCGATAAACATTGTTTATTGAAACTTTAGAATGTTGTACCAAAGTAGCAAATGTCTACTCGCTTAATGCTGACATCAGTAGGTCAAAAGAAAAAATTTGAAAGCCTTCATTACTGGAATTTCCATTGTTTAAAAAAAAAAGTTAGGCAAGAAGACAGAATTTTAGAATAAAGTAGTAATCCCCCCCCCAAAAATAGTGGAATTATTATTTATTTTTCAATATTATGGAAAAAGTCCAAATTTGACAGTTTTTTTTTTTTTAATATAAAAATAAATAATTTTTCAACATATTCAACACAGTGCCAATAGCATTTAACATACACGGCAGAAGCAGTACAGAAACACAAAAAGTTTGACATCATTTGGTCAAACCAAAGTCTCGCTCCTGAATGCTGACATCAAATATTTTGTGAGGGTTACCCAATGACTGAATAGATTTCTAACAAGCCACCCTTTGAGCCATAGGGAACTCTCTTTGAGCATTAACGTGTGTGAGCAGTGACAGTTGGTCGCCATACCAGGATGGCCCTCAGGCATATTTGCTGAGAAATGCTGGCTGCCTTGCGGCCCACCACTGCAACAAAATACAAAACAATAAATGGGAACTGTCAACAGAAATGGAGAACTTCCTTGCTAACAATGGCTCACTGTGTCTGTCTGTGCACACGCAGACTCTCGCTGGCTGCCATTGACGGCTCTGGACGTCCAAACCATTTTGACTGGAAGGGGGGTGAATGAATGAGCATTCACTGCTATTTCTTCCATTTCTCCTAAAACAACCCCCCACGCCCCCTACTCATAATTAAGTAGACTAACACAATTTTCAGAAGATTTGGACTTGGATCATATTGGACTGTCATCAATTAGGCACTGTTCGCTATCATTTAGATTATTTTTTAAAATCTCTTTTCCAGGCAATCTTTGCAATTGGGTTCAAGTTCAGCACTGGTCAAATATATACATATCAATATTTCATAAAAGATGGAATAACATTTACTTAAACCAGCATACAAAAAACACAGAAATGTCATAGTGCATAACTGGTCTAAAGCCAAACATGTGTCAAAACGACTGTATTCCATGATTAAAAATAATCATTACTGTTTTGTCCAATTCTGCGCCGGCGCCTCAACCCATCCTAAAGGTATTTTTGTGCAATTAAGTGTTTACATTGTAAGTATTATTAATATTAATTACTTAATATACATTGTTTAGATATGGCAACTTACTACCTGTTCAGATTTGATGTGGGGGGGAAAGTACTGTAATTTTCAGACTATGATCTTTTTTCCTTAATTTTGAATCCTGTGGCTTATAGTCCACTGCATCTTATTTCTTGATTTATTTGGGTTAATAGGTAACACTTTTTTTGACGGCGGCATCATAAGACTGTCATTGGACAGTCATAATTATGACATGACACTATCATGGACATTACTGAATGCTTATGACAGATGTCATGTCCAGCTCGGATTGATTGATTTTTGATTGATCTTTTACATCCATTCAAAAGTGAGATCATTTGCCAGATACACTAAATGACATCAGTTATAAGCGTTCATTAATGCTCGTGACAGTGTCATGTCATAATTATGATGGTCTAATGACAGTCATATGGCGCCACTGTCAAATAAAGTGTTACCAAATACCATAACTAGCAATTAATGAAACAACTGGATCAGTAACTGAAGAAATAATCAACATAGAACTAGAAATTTGGTTATTTTCATCTGTTGCGATTCATGCTAGGAGGCATGTTGACCACAGGTGGCAGCAGAGGTTGACTGTAATAAGCAATAATAAATAATTAGCACAGAACATGAATTTTGATTGTTATTTACATCTGTAGCACTGCAATGCATGCTAGGAGGCATGTTGGACAACAACAGTGTTGACAGCAAGTGGCAGAAGAGGTTGACTGTCTCACCCAAGGGAGCAGTGATGTCCAAATGAAGCTTCTTGAAGCAATGAAGCTTCATAGTGGTTCATTTGGTCTCATGGCAGTTGTATGATGCCGCTGTCAAATAAAGTGTTACTGGTTAATATATTTTGTTGTAAATATCCCATAATACAGTGAGGACAGCTGTGGCTTAAAGTCCATTCCGGCAAATTTATGAACAAATGCCATTTTCGAGCCAAATTTGGTCAGTGGCAGGTGCGCCTCATAGTGTGAAAATTACGTTAGCAATAAATCTCTTTTTGCACAGTAACATTTGCTCTTGTGTATAATTTAAAATTGTATATATATCTTTTAATAGCATTATCAGTTTGACATTTTCGGTTATTGGTTGGAAGGAAGATTAAATTGTTGGTTATCAGTTGAAAATGCATTAGCTTGCATCACTACTTGCAATATTAGTCCAAGTCCAAACATCTTAAAAAATCTTTTAATATTTCAGGACAATAAAGGACTACTTACTTTTTGAGTCCTATGTCAAAATCTCAACCTGACTTGTTGGCTCAGAAACATCATAATGTAAAAAATGACAAGCAAACGGATTTAGCCCAACTTGGTTTTATTTCTTTCGCACTTGAAGAGCAACTGCTGTGCCAATGTCTGTTACAAAAACTCAATTCCAATATGGGAAATTTTAACACCGCTAAACTCAATAAAATACAAAATGTAAAAAAATTCATTCATTCACCCTAAATGCAAAATAAAAGTTTCTGAATGAACGTTCATTTGCCCCTTCCAGAGAAGATGGATAGGACGCCTAGCACTGTCAATGGCGCTGAAACATGACTCCCGTACTCCCCTCCCAAAGCTGTTTTGAAAGAACAAATATGTATTTTCCTTCTCCCCGCTTGGTATAATGAGAGAATACCAAAAAGGTGCCAGCCCTAGCCTGGAGTGAAGGCTGCTTTTGATGAATGTTTTTCAAATATTTTCTTTTTTCAGTGTAATTGACTTCCTGTCTTTGATCCCCATGTTTGCATTTTTTTGAAATATTTTATCTTAATTGGAACCCTTCTAGCGTAGGCGTGTTCTCATTAAAATCTATATACATAAATAAATTAGGCACCCAAGGATTCTGCGATTCTGCGGAATTTTCCAATGATTTTAACGCCCTCTGCAAAATACAGAGCGAGGTGCACAATATTTCATGTTACCTGTAATTTTCTCCCCAGACTCTAGATGTCACTGTTAAACAGTATCAACACAGGCACTGCTCATTATGGAAACAGAAATAGCATTGCTTTACAAGAAGACTTTTTTTTTTTTTTTAATTCTGTAAATGTTTCAATTATAATGCAAAGTTCTGCACTATATATAATATAATATTTTTTCCCCCGATTGTGTACGTGCTTTAAAGTCAGTCGTGCTCCAACCTCAATTTGCATGACATGGTCATTTTCATACTGGAACTGAAACCGGGTTGCTTGTCCTCGGGGTGGGATGGTGAAGGCGGGGATGGGGTCGTGGGGTGTTGGGGTTATTAGTTAAATTTGCATGACATGAAGCTTGTGCGTCTCTTCTCTCTCTCTCTCGCACACATGCACTGACATAATGTACAAAGACCCATTTGCCATTCAAATGGCGACACACCCTTGAACTCTCCACCTCCGTTGCTGACCTCACAAACTGTGCACTGAGTAAACGTCCATGTCTGCTTGTGTGTGAGGTCAAGTCCGCCTAATAATTAAGCTCAATCAGGCTTTACTCGGTTGTATTTGAGTCAATATACTATTTGTTTGTTTTGTTTTTGCTGTGTGATTTGGTTATTTTTGTTAACTGCCATTAATAGTGCTAGATGCCCAATCTTGTTTGACTGGGAAGAATAGACGTCTAGCGCCGTCCATGGTATTGAAACATGAGCATTCACAACCAGTCTTACCAGTTTATATTAATTGGACATCAATTCATTTAGTTCTGTATTGTTACAGCTCTTACGTATTTAAGGGGAAAAAATATTGATATATATTTATATATATATAATCACCTTAAGAAATGATTAGAAATTGTTATTAAATATATTTTGTCTCCCGAAAAATGTGGGGAAAAAATGCCAATATTTAAACCCTTTATGGCGCAAGTGACTATTTTGGGTAATTAAAAAAAAAAAAAAACAATATATAAAATTGTTATCGTTTTGTTGATTATCAATCATTATTTTATTTTAAAAAATGTCTTATGAATAAATACATTTTCAATCATTTTATTTTAAAAAATGTCTTATGAATAAATACATTTTGAAATAAAATGTTAATAAAAACTCAATTATTTAGATATACAGTGCCTTGCAAAAGTATTCGGCCCCCTTGAATCTTGCAACCTTTCGCCACATTTCAGGCTTCAGACATAAAGATATGAAATTTAATTTTTTTGTCAAGAATCAACAACAAGTGGGACACAATTGTGAAGTGGAACAACATTTATTGGATAATTTAAACTTTTTTAACAAATAAAAAACTGAAAAGTGGGGCGTGCAATATTATTCGGCCCCTTTACTTTCAGTGCAGCAAACTCACTCGAGAAGTTCAGTGAGGATCTCTGAATGATCCAATGTTGTCTTAAATGACCGATGATGATAAATAGAATCCACTTGTGTGTAATCAAGTCTCCGTATAAATGCACCTGCTCTGTGATAGTCTCAGGGTTCTGTTTAAAGTGCAGAGAGCATTATGAAAACCAAGGAACACACCAGGCAGGTCCGAGATACTGTTGTGGAGAAGTTTAAAGCCGGATTTGGATCCAAAAAGATTTCCCAAGCTTTAAACATCTCAAGGAGCACTGTGCAAGCCATCATATTGAAATGGAAGGAGAATCAGACCACTGCAAATCTACCAAGACCCGGCCGTCCTTCCAAACTTTCTTCTCAAACAAGGAGAAAACTGATCAGAGATGCAGCCAAGAGGCCCATGGTCACTCTGGATGAACTGCAGAGATCTACAGCTGAGGCGGGAGAGTCTGTCCATCGGACAACAATCAGTCGTACACTGCACAAATCTGGCCTTTATGGAAGAGTGGCAAGAAGAAAGCCATTTCTCAAAGACATCCATAAAAAGTCTCGTTTAAAATTTGCCACAAGCCACCTGGGAGACACACCAAACATGTGGAAGAAGGTGCTCTGGTCAGATGAAACCAAAATTGAACTTTTTGGCCACAATGCAAAACGATATGTTTGGCGTAAAAGCAACACAGCTCATCACCCTGAACACACCATCCCCACTGTCAAACATGGTGGTGGCAGCATCATGGTTAGGGCCTGCTTTTCTTCAGCAGGGACAGGGAAGATTATTAAAATTGACGGGAAGATGATGCAGCCAAACACAGGAACATTCTGGAAGAAAACCTGTTGGTATCTGCACAAGACCTGAGACTGGGACGGAGATTTATCTTCCAACAGGACAATGATCCAAAACAAAACATAAAGCCAAATCTACAAAGGAATGGTTAAAAAATAAACGTATCCAGGTGTTAGAATGGCCAAGTCAAAGTCCAGACCTGAATCCAATCGAGAATCTGTGGAAAGAGCTGAAGACTGCTGTTCACAAACACTCTCCATCCAACCTCACTGAGCTCGAGCTGTTTTGCAAGGAAGAATGGGCAAGAATGTCAGTCTCTCGATGTGCAAAACTGATAGAAACATACCCCAAGCGACTTGCAGCTGTAATTGGAGCAAAAGGTGGCGCTACAAAGTATTAACGCAAGGGGGCCGAATAATATTGCACGCCCCACTTTTCAGTTTTTTATTTGTTAAAAAAGTTTAAATGATCCAATAAATTTTGTTCCACTTCACGATTGTGTCCCACTTGTTGTTGATTCTTGACAAAAAATTAAAATGTTATATCTTTATGTTTGAAGCCTGAAATGTGGCGAAAGGTTGCAAGGTTCAAGGGGGCCGAATACTTTTGCAAGGCACTGTATATAAATATAAAACAGAAGTCCTGTTTAGGGAAGCCAATAACAGTCTAAAGCTGATTGAAAAAAAAAAATAAATAATAATGATGATGAAAATGTTTAAGCATAGATTGGTTTAAGTCATTGCCTGCCATTCAGAACAATAGTCATTCAATTCATTAAAACTGTGAATGCTCACCTTTCAGTGGTAATGACGCTAGACGTCCAATCAATTTTGACTAGGAGGGGCGAATGTTTATTCCACCGAGATATTTCCCCCCCCTGAGATTATTTAATATGAAATTTAAATCATGTTGACACTCTTTCTTTTGCTCCTTTAGAACAAAAAGGAATTGGCTTCCAAAGACATGTAAGTAAAATTTCATGTTTTGCATTGATTTTTTTAATATGTATTTTAACTGTCTGGCAAATAGATGATAAAAATAAATTCCTTTTAATGTCACTGTATGATTTTGACTTAGTCAATAAAAAAATAAATGAATAAAAATGCCCTTATTTTTATGAATCAATACAATACACTTAACTGCATCTCAAATTCCCAACTTTTTTAAAGAACAATAAGCGTCTTAGTTTGAAGACATCCAATGGTCAATAAGGATAACTGCCGTGCTAAACAGTGACCAGGCCTTGTACACAGGCAGAAGGCGCCTACATTCACTTTGAAGGCAACATGCATATTGGCTCGAAACCGATAATGAAAAATCGATGTCGATATTATACAATGTCATTTTAAAATGCTTTTATCGGCCGATATAATAGGCTACCCGATAATATCGGACAACTCTAGTTTCATTTATTGCTAACAAATTAGTTTATGTAAAGACTTTAGGTTAATAAATTAATGAGTCATAGTGAAAATATTACATGTGTAGGTTTACGTCTAATCCATTTTGATTGTGAGTGGAACCCTTACCTTTCAAAATAGATTGGACATCTAGCGCTGTCAATGGCACTACAACAAAAGCCAGTCTTCCCAGTTTAAATGAATTGAAGTCTATCCTTGTCAATAGCAGTAAAATCAATTTTACAGTGTATAACCAGTTTTTTATTCATTTGGATTTTTTACCTTTTATTTACATTATATATTTATTTAATATATCATAAAGAATATATAAAAATAATAATTAATAATATAAAAAACATATATATATTCTGGGTGACCCAAAAGACTTAATCCAATAAAACCAAGGGTGTTAGAAGAAAAATATTTTATCCATCGTAATTGAAATCTTAAAACATGCCATTTAAGAAACAGTGATGGAATTTTAATTTAAAAATGCTGTTGACCACTGTTGAAAAAATGGGAATTTTTGCATATTCGCAGACAAGAGCAAGAGGCAGCACTGCAAGACAGGGTCCTTGAGCAAGTAAATGTGCCCTTTTAGTGAATGCAGGATGAAATTTACAATATCAATGAATCAATCAATGAAGAAGCTTACCATCAGATTTCAAGAATGCATTCGAACAGGAGGGCACCATTTAAAGAATGTCATTAAAAAAAAAATCCATCACTGTTTCTTCAATGGCATGTTTTAAGGTTTCACATACTATAAATAAAATATTTTTCCTTCCATCACTCTTGGTTTTATTGGATTGACAAGCAGTATAGCCCGGCGTTGCTGTGCATACTTCTTGTGCTTTTGAGTTTTTGGGGCCAAGAAGAATAATAAGTAAAAGAAACTTTGAAATCACGGCTTCCCCATAATTTTTGGCCGCCAATTCAGTGGTTCCCCACTTACCTGCTTGGGCTGCAAGTTTTTAATTTTGCTCCCTTGAAAAACAAATGAAGACCACATAATTCTAAGGGCCGAATTAGTGCTGAAATGATTAATCGATTAACTCAAGTAATTTGATTAGAAAAAAAATATTCAAATTAAATTTTGCAGCTTCGAGTATTCGTTTAATTAAACTGGCGTCATAATGGTTTGTTTTGAAAGTGTTTGCATTTAGTTGTATTGATTTGGGTGGATACACTGCCATCTAGTGGTGACAGTCAATATGACATAACTCATTTCACATGGCTGAATCAAGCTGCTCCCTGATAAGACCAACATAAGCTGTTTTTGTTTGAGATGTTTTTAGTTATATTTAGCTGTTTTTTGTGGTAATATGTGTTTGAACCATTTGTTAAGAGCACTGTAAAAAAAAAAAAAAAAGTTAGCATCTTATAGCATTTAAGCTAGCAGACTTTTGCTACACATGATAGCCAATTGTTCTTTTGTTGTACTTAGATACTAATTTATTTTTTATACCGTTTGAGGCTCATCTCAGGTATTTAATTTGTCATGCTCTTTATCCGATTACTCGATTATTTGAACTGACTAGTTCATTGATTAATCAACTACTAAAATAATCGATAACTCCCGTTCCTTCTCGCATGTAGCATGACCTTAGCGTGACCTTCATTCCACAAACACCACTTTTGAAAGTAGTCCTATAAACTGTTTATTGATAGTCAATTTGTTGCTCTATTTGGGGGCGCGCCGGAAATTTCCATGGTGACTGTCAATGACCCCAACAACCAATCTGCCAATTTTCATAAAATCCGACATATGGTTTGGGGGAAACCGGAATATATCAGTTTTGGGGTTTTGTTGATTTTCTGCACTCTTGAAAGCTCTGCTGCTTGGGAACTCCTGAAAAACACTATTGATGTCACTCTCTCTAGCCCCTTTAAGACATAGGCTGAACTCTGTTTAAGTCCCAAGATTTAAACATGTAGCCCTTAAGTCTGAAAGCAATTTCCCGGGTCGACTGACACGGACATTAACCGCGTCGCATCCTAGTATAATGTCCGGGATTTAACCGGGACGCGGCTTGTATAAAAGCAGCCGGTTAATTCACGGGTCCCAGCGTGAAGGCTCGCTGAAGGGTCGCAATGCAGAAATTGCAGACATCAAGGAGTGGTCGAGATTTTCTTTTTCAAATGTTTACCCTTTTAAACTTTTTTTTCCCCTCAATTTTTCTTCGATTGAATCAATTATTTATCACCTTAAACGTCGGGGGAAATGCGACAGTAACAAAAAAAATATACAATTAAACGGTAGTTATGAGGTAGATATCTGTGACCTATTTGGAGACACAATTTTTTTCATTGTGACATAATTTGTTTAAAATATGCGAGTGAATAATTTTATAGTCTTTTTAAACTAAATATTTGCCATCAATTAATGATGGCTGGGTTGAAACAAAAGCGGTTGCGTGATGTGTGTAAGGTGGGGTCTCCAGGGTAAAACGGACAAATTAAAAATAGTTCAGGGACTTAATGCGCCATAAAACGGCTATGGTAGCATATAGAAATATTGTTCTACCAAACACAACAGTTCTTTGGATTAAAATACAGAGGGGTGCAAAAGCAGAAACTGCTTTTTCAGCCTTGTCTTTGTTTTCTGCCGTATAAATATTTCCAATGCTAAATATGAATAAATACGTTGAACACACACACACCCCCAAAAAAAAAAACCCTACTTTGCGGTTTTTCACTTATCGCAGTGGGTTCTGGTCCTCATTAACCGCCAAAAACGAGGGATCCCTGTATTATCAATTTTAGCACGCCGAAAACGCTGCTGATGTTTCTTTAGGGGCTCCGTATAAACTTATATATAAATGGAACTTTGTGTTTGTGTCTCTGTTCCCTGTGGACTCCAAAACTGCTTGATTTTCTTGGAATTTTACACATTTGTACTAGATAAAAGGTTTTGTTTTCGTGTGTGTGTGTGTGGGGGGGTCGACCAGTATAATTCAGATGTGGTGTCCACATACAGTATATACACTTTTTAGGTCATGTAGGCCAAATATGTATACCTAATGTTAATACTGTGACCCACAATGCCATGCCCACGTATGTATAAGCCAGGTCTTTATGGAGTTATTTTCTTTTAATGACCCAAAAATAATCACTTGCCCTATAGACCCTACTCACATGACGTCACAACCATGCCTCCGCGCCATATTGTCCGTCAACTCGTCGTGTTGACGCATTACCGCTACGTAAATTCCTCCTATTATGGCGTGTTTTTCTGCTCGTTAACATTAATAATCAAAATGGTGAAGGCGTGTGTTGCGGTTGGTTGCAATAACAGAGAAGATAGACGGAGAAACTTGAAGTTCTACCGTATTCCAAGAGACCCGGAGAGGAGAGCGAGATGGACTGCTGCAATTCGACGAGAAAACTGGGCTCCAAACGATTACCACAGATTATGTAGTAGTCATTTTACATCTGTAAGATGCATTTAATATATATTTAGAGGGTTTTGGGCTGACAACCACAATTAAGATCATTGCGAGGCTAATCGCCGACAACATACAGTTTCAAATTCAAGATGCTTATTTCTTCCACCATCATTACATTTTGAATAATATTTAGCTGGTACCAAGTGAAAGAAGCTGGCCTCGTCTACGGATCATCAGTTAAACAGGTGTGTCGAAACCTTTTGCAAAGGGGGCCAGATTTGGTGTGGTAAAAATGCGGGGGGGCTACCTTGGCTGATTTACATAGAACAATATATTTAAACAAATTTTAGCAAGCCCTTCTGTGTGTCACATTTGCTTTATTATTTTTTTTAATTCATAATTTCAACAGTCTCGTTTTTGTGGCATTCTCTTTCGACACTCGGGCCCTTGCGAAATACTGCTGCTGTGAAATTAAACTAGCTTCAAGTTGCTATAATTTCTCGCTGCGTATCTTCCCTGTAATGTTGTCGTACATGTCAGCGTGTCTTGTTCGGTAATATCATTATCGCGTCACATCGAACTCTTTGAAAACAGCGACTGTCTCCTTGCAAATGAGGCAGACACAGTTGTTGCGTGTTTTATTGAAGAAATAGTCCAATATCCACCTATCCTTGAAGCGTCGGCCATCGCAGTCAACTTTTTTTTTTTTTTATTGATTGTCGCCATTTTAGAAAATTGGAAGTAAAGGGTCACACGGGGTAATGTTGCTTCGAGTGCTGCTCTTAAAGTTTTTCAAACTTTCGTGAGAATAGGCTGAGTTTCTGTGGACAAGATAGTTGTAGATATCAGGGTAGCAGATGTCAGGCAGAGAGGGCGAAGACAGCGGGTCGAAAAATATCGATTTAGGCATCAAATATGGATCTGGCGAATGGATAGACGGAAGCTTTTCCACATAACGCCTTTTATGCAACGCATCCAATGAGTTTACAGCGTCTGAAATAGAGGTTAGATTTTGTGCCCGAACCCGAACCCGACCCGACCCGACCCGACCCGGGCCCACAATTTAAGCATTCACGTTCGGGTCAGGTCGGGTCGGGCCGCCATGCCGGACTAATAAATTATTTAAAAAAAAAAAAAATGGAGAGCAAGCACTCTGTATTGCGCTTTTGCTTGTGCGTGTGCACGAACGCCGTGGCGCCGGCCGCTTATCCTTCTTGTCCTCCCTCTCTACCGTTTGCGCACGGCCGAGGCGCCCCCCTCTCCTGTTCCCTCTCCTTGTCAGAGAAGCGGGTCCATGTGAGAACAATATCCCACACACTCAGAAATATGTTTAACAAACTTTCCCAGCGTTATTTCGTTGTGTGAATGCTTTGATAATTCTCAAAAAAATATGTAGATTATTTAAACATTAAGAAAACTTGCGTTTTTTTCTGCCAACTCGAAGAAATGAAAATAAATTGCTGCTGCTGCGTTTTTTCCGCGTCACTCAAAAAAAAAAAAAAAAAAAAAAAAAAAAAAAAAAATGGAGAGCAGTCTCTCTGTATTGCGCTTTTGCTTGTGCGTGTGCACGAACGCCGTGGCGCCGGCCGCTTTTCCTTCTTGTCCTCCCCCTCTACCGTTTGCGCACAGCCGAGGCGCCCCCCTCTCCTGTTCCCTCTCCTTGTCAGAGAGGCACGTCCATGTGAGAACAATATCCCACACACTCAGAAATATGTTTAACAAACTTTCCCAGCGTTATTTCGTTGTGTGAATGCTTTGATAATTCTAAAAAAAATATGTAGATTATTAAAACATTAAGAAAATTTGCGTTTTTTTTCTGCCAACTCGAAGAAATGAAAATAAATTGCTGCTGCTGCGTTTTTTCCGCGTCACTCAAAAAAAAAAAAATCGGGTTTTTCGGGCTCGGGCCTGCAAATCTAGTTAAGTGATCGAGCTCGGGCCGGGTCGGGCCTCAATACCAGCGGGCCGTGTCGGGTCGGGCTGGATTTTTTAGGCCCGAACTAGGCTCTAGCTCTGAAAGCACCGGGGCTTCCATGAATTGCACTATAAATTGCACGACAAATTGAAACTATTGAAAATACGGATAAACAATGACGGACAATATGGCGGCCAGATACAGCGACACGTCATTCTGTGACGTTGGTGAGTAGGGTCTTTAAAGGGTTAATGTAAAGGTGATGAAACTCTTCTCATGATATATAGAGTTTATCTATATTCTACTGCCCCTTGGTGGCCAAAACACACTGATTTAGGGAAGCATGAAATCATCATGCATTATTGAATATCCGAAGCTTAAATAATTTGCGTAACAAGCAGATAGATTTGAGGCCTAATCACTTCTCCAAGCAGTTAATACGCAATCAAGGCCAATTTTATGGTCCGATCCTCGCCTGCCATTGAAGCTGCTTCCAGCTCCGTTCCATTGCTACGCCCTCACCTGTAAATTCATGTGGAACAGACTTCTTTTGGACAGCTAACATCCTAAGGACAATCTAGTGCCATCAACCCCCTCGTGTCAATAATGACTCTCCTCCAAGCGCTCCTGAATCACCTCAAATAGTTTGCAGCTATTTGGATTCTTCTACAAACACTCTCTCTCCCGTCTTTCTCTCCTTTGGCAGGCAGGACTTTTTTTGTTTCCATGTGTTTGCTTCTTTTGGGAAGTGCCATGGCTTTCGGGGGGGTGCTGTGGGTAGCAAGAGGTGGTGTGTGTGCGTATTTGCATAGTGACTTGCCCAGGGGGAGGGAGTCTATCACTCGTTGCATCTTGTTTAGCCACCAAACTGGTCCTGGAGCGAGGGAATACACACATACTAACACACGCGCTCCTTTGACCTAAAAGCACACACTGTACTTTCAGTTGGGTTTGTCAAATTATTTCGGTTATTTATTTATGTGTTTATTTTTAATTCATTTATTATTTATTGGAATTAAGACCGGTCAACTAAAAATGTGTTGCATTGATGCAAACAACAAGTTTAACCCATTGAACTCATTGGCTGCCATCAACGATGCTAGACATCCAATCCGTTTTGACTGGGACGCTCATTCACTCCCTTCAAATATCAGAAATGCTGATTGCATGAAAACTAAAGAAAAAACTGAGCAAAAATTGTATACTCAGTTTAAAATAAAACTAAAAACTAAACAACCAAATTTGAACAACAGAAGAAAAAAAAAAGTTTGAGTGTAATTTTTATGTAAATGATTATTTTGTATGTTATTTTCAATTAGATTTAAAAGCATATACAGTATCTCACAAAAGTGAGTACACCTCTCGCATTTCTGCAGATATTTAAGGATATGTTTTCATGGGACAACACTGACAAAATGACACTTTGACACAATGAAAAATAGTCTGTGCGCGGCTTATATAATCAAGTTAATATATTTCCCCCCCAAAATAACTCAAAATATAGCCAATAATATCTACTGGCAACAAAAGTGAGTGAAAGAAAGAGGAAGCCTGCCCGTCTCATCAGACCATAGGACATGGTTCCAGTATTCCATGTGCTTTGTTGACACGTCTTCAGTAAACTGTTTGCGGGCTTTGTTGTGTACCGTCTTCAGAAGAGGCTTCCTCCTGGGGTGACAGCCATGCACACCAATTTGATGTAGAGTGTGGCATATGGTCTGAGCACTAACAGGCTGACCCCCCACCTCTTCAATCTCTGCAGCAATGCCGGCAGCACTCCTGTGACGAGTCACATGACAACTTGGAGGGAAAATGACAAGCATTACTCAATTTTGACATTTAGGGATGTACGTAGTTTCTAAGCCAGTGGTCTCCAAACCATTCCACATAGGGCCGCAGTGGGTGCAGGATTTCACTCCAACAAAACAAGACCACAGCTTTTCACCAAACTGGTGTATATTAAGTGTAATCAGTTGATTGCAGTCAGGTGCTGCTTGTTTTAGTAGAAACCACATTGGTGAAAAGGTCTGTGCTTGATTGGTATGAACAAAAGCCAGGCCCCACAGCGGCCCTCGAGGACCGGTTTTGCGACCCCTGTTCTAAGGGGTGTACTCACTTTTGTTGCCAGGGGTTTAGATTTTAATGGCTATATTTTGAGTTAATTTGAGGGGAAAATAAATTAACTCTACACTCACCGGCCACTTTATTAGATACAACATGCTAGTAACGGGTTGGACCCTCTTTTGCCTTTAGAACTGCCTCAGTTCTTCGTGGCATATATTCAACAAGGTGCTGGAAGCATTCCTCAGAGAGTTTGGTCCATATTGACATGATGGCATCACACGGTGCAGATTTGTTGGCTCGACATCCATGATGCGAATCTCCCGTTCCACCACATCCCAAAGATGCTCTATTGGATTGAGATCTGGTGACTGTGGAGGCCATTTGAGTACAGTGAACTCATTGTCATGTTCAAGAAACCAGTCTGAGATGATTCCAGCTTTATGACATGGCGCATTATCCTGCTGAAAGTAGCCATCAGAAGTTTGGTACATTGTGGTCATAAAGGGATGGACATGGTCAGCAACAATACTCAGGTAGGCTGTGGCGTTCCAACGATGCTCAATTGGTACCAAGGGGCCCAAAGAGTGCCAAGAAAATATTCCCCACACCATTACACCACCACCACCAGCCTGAACCGCTGATACAAGGCAGGATGGATCCATGCTTTCATGTTGTTGACGCCAAATTCTGACCCTACCATCCGAATGTCACAGCAGAAATCAAGACTCATCAGACCAGGCAACGTTTTTACAATCTTCTATTGTCCAATTTCGATGAGCTTGTGTAAATTGTAGCCTCAGTTTCCTGTTCTTAGCTGAAAGGAGTGGCACCCGACGTGGTCTTCTGCTGCTGTAGCCCATCTGCCTCAAAGTTTGACGTATTGTGCGTTCAGAGATGCTCTTCTGCCTTGGTTGTAACGGGTGGTTATTTGAGTCACTGTTGCCTTTCTATCAGCTTGAACCAGTCTGGCCATTCTCCTCTGACCTCTGGCATCAACAAGGTATTTCCGCCCACAGAACTGCCGCTCACTGGATATTTTTTCTTTTTCGGACTATTCTCTGTAAACCCTAGAGATGGTTGTGCGTGAAAATCCCAGTAGATCAGCAGTTTCTGAAATACTCAGACCAGCCCTTCTGGCACCAACAACCATGCCACGTTCAAAGTCACTCAAATCACCTTTCTTCCCCATACTGATGCCCGGTTTGAACTGCAGGAGATCGTCTTAAACCATGTCTACATGCCTAAATGCACTGAGTTACCGCCATGTGATTGGCAGTTGGACAGGTGTACCTAATAAAGTGGCCGATGAGTGTATTATATAAGCTGCACACAGACTACTTTTATTTCTTTCAAATGTATTTTTATTGGTTTCACAAAGATATAGAACAACCCCCTTCCCCAAACTAAAAATAAATAAATAAAAATTCACTCTAAGATATCCAACACAACCAACCATGAAGTCTTAAGTCTAATCATAAACGTCCATAGAGCCATAGAAAGTTCTTCAGTGCCATCACTCCCGATACATAAGTTACAGTATCAGAATAAAATACAATACAGCCAGATGTCCCACAAGTAGGAGCAGCATGGAAAGTGACTGTACTGTTGCCCCTCTCCCATAGCTAAATTAACAATATGGCATTGCATATGTCATTCCTGCACTTGTGTGGCGATGTTGTCAAAGAATGAAAGAAAAGGTCCCCATGTAGTATAACATTTATTTACAGAACCGCAATGAATATATCTGATTTTTTCGAGCCTAAGGTTCATCAGCACATCCCTTATCCAATGCGAAGTTGTGGGTGGGGCAGCTTCCTTTCACCTCAGAAGAACCAAACGTCGCGCCAAAAGGGTGGTAAAAGCAATAACCCTACACCGCCAAGTAGGCAGCCACAGACCCTCCGGTAAAACTCCAAATATTGATATTAAAGGATCAGGAGGGATTCGGATCCCTAACACTAGGGAGAGGGCTTCAAAAATACCCTTCCAAAATGTTTCTAAACTTGGACATAACCAAAACATATGGATCAGTGTTGCATCTGCCAGCTTACATCTATCACACAGAGGGCAGATTTCTGGAAAGATTCTGGACAATCTTACCTTAGAATAGTGTACCCAATGTACTACCTTAAATTGAATCAGAGCGTGATGAGCGCATATAGATGAATTATGTACCCTACCCAAAACCTTAGACCACAGTCCATTTCCAATTGGTGCTTGAAGATCCCGTGCCCACCGGTCTTTGATTCTGGATCAGGACCGAGCTACCATATGAGAAATTACATTAAGAATACGCTTGAGTCCCCCTTTCTCTGTCGGATCTAAAGACATAATCTAAAACTGTTGTAGGAGGTTTATTTGGGAAAAGCGGTATGACACTCTTAACGATGCTTCTAAGTTGCAGATATCTAAAAATATGTGAGTTAGGAATATTAAGTCTTTCGACTAGCTGTGCGAAAGAGGCAAAAATTATCATCCACAAAAAGGTCATTTAAACGTGTAAGACCCAGGTTGGACCACAAATGAAAGGCTTCATCGACTGTTGAGGGTACAAAAAAATGATTAGACGCCACTGGGCTAAAAAGGCAATTACCAACTAGACAACCACCAGACTACATTTCATTGTGTCAAAATGTCATTTTGTCAGTGTTGTCCCATGAAAAGATATACTTAAATATCTGCAGAAATGCGAGGGGTGTACTCACTTTTGTGATACACTGTATATAACTGTCAAAATTTATTTTTCAAGGGAAACTTTTGAATTTTAGCTTGGGTTTAATTAGTTAGTGAAGTTGATTTCAAAGAATTCCGTACATTTGTCAGGTATTTTCAGGGCTCTGGAGTGGCTAAGCTAGCGCGAGTCAATTATGCGTACTTAGCATGCCAATAAAAAACAATATTAACAAATCTCACATTAATTCAAAATGCAGATCATCGTTCGAAATACCCATGTGGCCAAAACACTCTCACACCAAACTACCATAAGTCATTTCATTCTGCAGGATTTATTTTTTAGATGTGTAATGTGACCCACAATAGAGAGGAGTGCTTCGGCACGCATGCGCATGGGAGTCCCTTTCGTCAGTTTCATTTAAAAAAAAATCAGCGAATCAAAAACCAATGTGATATCACTCCGCCCTGCTTGCCTAGAGCTGTTCCCTGCAGAGCTGCTGGATTACAAATATTGCAGTTCATACTATCATTGACATGCAACTGTAAGTTTAGAAGTTTAATAACTTTATCCTGAAAACATAGCCAACACTATTGGTTGCATGGATCGTAGGTGATTCTCATTCGTGCATATGTTGTTTTTTATTGGTATGCTATGCAGCGACCATTTTCTCGCGCTAGCTTAGCCCATCCAGAGCCCTGAAATTAACAAATAACTGACAAACTGCACAGAATTTGTTGAAACCAACAAAACTGACTACGTAAACCCCCGCTAACTTGAAGATTAAGCCTTATGTAAAAAATTCTGAACTTCCCCTTTATTTAATTTATTTATTTTTGGGGGTTACTGCAGATAAAGACAGAGGATATCGGCGACTCGTCCCACCTGAGCTCCTCTCTGAAGACATGTCACATGACGCACAGTTCTTCCATGCACGGCGCACACATGACTGGGGTAAAACGAGCAAAATATTTGAGCTGCAGTATTCATGGTTGTTTATGGAATTTGGGCGCTTTGCTCCTCAGGACCTGACGTCTCTACACAACATGCAGCCGCTTGTCCTGATGCCGCCGTCCCACTTATCATCTACATCCCCTTTCCTGCTCTCCCAGAATCCCCCCAGCCACCAAGGTGACCAGCGCCTTCACTCGCTGCCATTGACGGCGCTAGACGTCCAATCCATTTTCACTGGGAGGGGGCGAATTAACGTTTGTTCATTCGAAATAACTGCAAATTTTCACGTTTTCGCTTTCACTGCAGCTCTTCTGCAACAGAACATGATGTCGCTTCCCGGGCAGAATCCAAGCGGGCTACTGCAGCATCAGCACAGCTTGGCTTTGACCCCGCAGGTAAATGGACCTCCTCCTACTCCTTCCAAGAGCACACTTTATATGTAATTGTACAAACAGCGCTCAAAATACAGTATGTAGATGCGGGTTTACGATAAGCTGCCGGTGTTGATGAACATTTGTCTAATCAAATATGACTAAGGTATGGATCTAGCGAGCTAACGTTTGGTGAGAGCAGATTGAGGCAGCTTAAAGGCGTTTTGGAAAATCAGAAGATTGAGGTCGTAATTCACACATGAGTATGGAGGACCGAGAGTGGCAAAATCAAATAAATGTGCCATTGATGTTACTATTTTGACAATATTTCAAATTTCATGTTTCAAGTTTTTTTCATTATTTCAAGTTTTTGTTGTTGTAACCAGTTTTTGTCTCGTCATTTCTGTATTTTGATTTTTTTTATTCGTATATATATTTAGAATTTTATGAATGTACTTTTATTTTTTAAATATCTATTTAGTTCAACATTTATTCATTTTGTTTTATCGATTTCACATTCATGTATCTATTTCAGTTTTTAGTCATTTCGATGTCATTTATTTCAATTATTTGAATTTTTCTTTAATTCAATTTTATTTTATTCGGCTTTTAGTCATTTAAGATTGTTTGATTTTATCGAATAAAATTTTTGTATTTCAATTTTTATTAATTTATTTCAACATTTTGATTAATTGTATTTCACATTAATGTATTTCAGTTTTTATGCATTTCAACATTTATTTGATTAATTCGAATTTAATTTTTTTTTTTTTTAATCAGTTTGTGTTATTTCAATTTTCATTATTTCAAATAATATTTATTTGGTTGAAAATATATTGCAAGATGAATTTATTTCAATACTATATGCTCAGTTCTTTCCATTTTTATTTGTTGATATAAAGATTCGTTTAGTTCACTTTTTATTTCTTGAATTTTGGAACCGCTGCAAATTCTGCTTCTTTTTACACGTTGGCTCTCCAGGCAATAAGTCGTTCGGCCCTGGCGGGCCCGCCGATGGACAGCCTCATGGACGTTTCCCACCTGCAGATGGCCAAACACATAGTGCCCCCGCCTCAGGAAGAGCCCAGCGACCTGGAGGAGCTGGAACAGTTTGCCAAAACCTTCAAACAAAGACGCATCAAACTGGGCTTCACGCAGGTAAGTGCCTGTGCCGCCCTGACGACCGTCTGGTTCTGACGGACTGCGTTCTAGGGTGACGTGGGCCTAGCCATGGGCAAGCTGTACGGCAACGACTTCAGCCAGACGACTATCTCTCGCTTTGAGGCGCTTAACTTGAGCTTCAAGAATATGTGCAAGCTCAAACCTCTGCTGGAGAAGTGGCTGAGTGATGCAGGTACAGTACTAGCTATTGAAATAGTCATTTATTTATTTTTTTCAAGGCGAAATCGCTGGACCAGAATTGTAAATATGCTGGTGTCCTCTTTAAAGAATAAAAAGAGAATCACATATTTCGGCTTCTCGGCGCTCTCCTGCTTCCGCCTTCCCCTTTATTTTCTATCCTCCTCAGGCCCTAGTTCGGGTCGCTGGCTGAGTGTCTGTGTGTCGACGGGGTGTCAACCACTTTGAGTGGGGATCCTGTACTGCCCCAGGCCTAGTGGGCCGTGGGGGTCTCGCGGTGTGCTGTGTTGGTTGGAGGGTTGCGGTTATGGCGCTTCCCCTCATCCCTTTTCCGAAGGCCGGCTAATTGGGGCGCGGATGGTCTGGGGGACCTCCCAGGGGGATGGCAGTGGCTGTGCTGGCTCACCCCCCAATTGGCTGGGGAGGACCCCGCGCAGCATTTCCACTTGTCTGCAGGACTATCACACGTCTGATGGGATTCACGCATGACTTGGTACAATTACACTTTAGTGGAGAGAAAGTCTGTGCCAGGATTATCGATCAGGCGGCATAGAATAGGATGTCAACATCCACACATACAAGTGATTCACATAATACTGGGTTCTACACCTCACATTGCTCATTTGTGTACGCTCCACCCCGCCTAATCACATCTTTTTTTGACTCACCCCCCTCCTCTTTCTCCTCGCCCCCTCACATGGTGTCCATGGGAAATGCAATTAGCTAACGACAGCACCACTATACTCATAGGAAGTGTAGGCGTTCAGTTTATTTCTTGTTGTTTGTTCTTCTCCTCTTCTGTCTCTGTCTCATTTCTATTTTCCTTTCTGTCCCATCATAACCCCTTCCTACTTGCTGCTTTCTCCTAATAAACGAAATACAATGATTAATCACAAGAGGAGTATACCATACTCCCATGTGATGTTCAGACTATAAGGACACTCAAATTTCCATTCTCCATGTCAAAGCAGCTGAACAGGACAGGTTAAAAAAATCAGAGAGAATGTCACATTTTTTTCAACAGTTACTCTTTTCCACAGCACTGATTGGCTGCCATTGACATCACTCAACATCCAATCTGTTTTGACTGTTTTCATTCATTCTTATTTTTATTCACATTTTATAAATGATTAAAAAAAAAAAAAAAAAACGTAATCATGATTAATAAAAAATATACATATAAAATTATAATTGAGACCATATGCCGACATCCCATTTTGGGCCAATAACACATCACTTTTTTTTTTTTTTTTTAAATTAAAAAAATAGTCACTTGCACTATAAAGGGTTAGTTAATGTGACTGTTCACCTCTATGTGACCTTTCACCTGCACACCATTAAAGGTTAAAAAAATATATATATATTTTTAGAGGAGAAATGATACCAACATTTCAACATATAGGACACCTTCTTTTAACTCCTTGACTGCCATTGGCTGTGATAGACATCCGACCAATTTCAAATTAGTCTACCGCTCTCAATGGCAGTGAATGGTTATATGGTTGAACAAGCCCATTCAAACTCCTGTTAAATGGTGTCAGCTCACGCGTGTCACCATTTAATTAGCCTTGATTCAACCTCTGTCAACTTCAGATGTTCTAGTAAGCTTGCCATGATTTTTTTGATAGTAACACAACTGGGTTATTAGGTCACATTTATCATGGGAAAATACTTTGGGTGTTTTTGGTTTTTTTTTTTTTAAATAGGTAAAACTTGCATTTGAAGAAGGGTGAGTAGATTCCTCAAACGTGGATTATTTTATTGACCGATTTTGACCTTGCAGAAAACTCTCCTTCGGACTGCCTGAGCAGTAGCACGTCCCTGCCGCCGCTGATGGAAGGCTACGGCCGCAAGCGCAAAAAGAGGACCAGCATTGACAGCAACATCAAGTTAACACTAGAGAAGCGCTTCCTCGACGTGAGTTGTACCACCCCCAAGTATTTTTTTTCTGCAAAATCTTGAATCCATCTGGTGCCTTCGCAAGAACCCTAAACCCAACTCAGAGGAGATCACCATGATCTCAGAGCAACTAGCCATGGAGAAGGAGGTGATCCGGGTTTGGTTCTGCAACCGGCGCCAGAAGGAGAAGAGGATTTACTGCCCGGTGACCAGTTTACCTGTCAAGACGCAGAGCTACAACTCCAGGATGGTCAGTCATTAAATTTTTGGGGCAAATTTCCAGGGAACCGTAAATTTTTTCCAAATTCTGTATACAATCGTTATGCCCCTCACAGTCTCAGAATTTTTGATGTCCAAATTATGTGATTTTGGTCAAAAATTGTAGGACAAAATCAATATATCAATTCATATCTTAGTAATAAAATGGACAGGTAGTCCCTGGTTTACGAACGAGTCCCATTCCTTCTCTGGCAAAGTAACCCGGATTTCTGCGTAAATTGGAATCAACCCTCTAAATACCTCACTCTAAATAAATTTTTAAAAATTATCCAAAAACATGTATTATACGTCTTTGTACTGTCCTCACCAAGACGTTGGAGCTAAGTGCTAGCTAGACAGAGAGCTAAACTCCGAAATGACGATGTTAGATGTCCGTGTGCTTTGCTGACCTTATTCAGCTGCTCATGACATCATCACTTGCAGAATGAAAGTAAAATAAAATGAAATTAAATCTGTCTCATCTTCAATAACGGCAATTCAAATTTGGGTTTTCAAGTAGCTGCTGATACAGCAATAAGAAACGATTAGCATGTATCAGTTAGCGTCCGCACATCATAAACTCGCCCCAAGTATTCGACCACAATTGAAAACGCACAAAAAACAGTACAAAAGGGGTTATATACAGCCGTCTTCTCTGGAGGCTTCACAAGCAACAAATGTGCGTGCAGGCTGTCACCTCTTCACTCGGCTGCTTCCTCATATGTGCGAGTGCCGTCACTGCCGTGTGTGGGGTGGGCGGGTGTGTAAATGCTCTCGCGTGCAGAAGTACAACCTTCCTGTGCCAAAATAAAAGCATGAATTACAAAAGTCAACATTTAAAAAAAAAAATAAAAAAACAATGGCGAGATGCAGGCGTCGTAAAATCGATATTGCTTTAAGTCGGGTAACTCAGGGACTACTCGTATTTTAAACTTTAAAATTATATAAATGTTAATTAAATTAAAATCAAATGAAAAACATTTGAGCAAAAAATCAAAACATTTGAGCAACAAAAAAAAAAAATCCGATGAACAAACAATTTTTTTTAGTCATTAGATGTTAGTTATTACAAAGCCAATTTTAAAACTGACTACAGATGATTGTATTCATTAAATGATTTATGAGACTATGAAGTCATTATTTACAGTGGTATGAAAAAGTATCTGAACCTTTTGGAATTTCTCACATTTCTGCATAAAATCACCATCAAATGTGATCTGATCTTTGTCAAAATCACACAAATGTATAAACAGTGTCTGCTGTAACTAAAACACCCCAAACATTTATAGGTTTTCATATTTTAATGAGGATAGCATGCAAAAAATGACAGAAGGGGGAAAATAAGCTAACTATCTGCCTAAGGAGACTTAAAGAGCAATTGAAACCATTTTACCAAACAATTTGTCAGGCGTGCACCCAATCACTGAGGAGTGGTTTAAAGCTGCCCTGCCCACTATAAAGCACACACCTGGTAAGAATTGTCTTGATGAGAAGCATTTTTTAATGTGCATCATGGCTTGGTCAAAACAGCTGTCTGAAGACCTGCGATCAAGGATTCTTGATCTGTATAAAGCTGGGAAAGGATACAAAACCATCTCTAAAAGTCTGGACGTTTATCAATCGACAGTCAGAGAAGTTGTCTACAAATCGAGAGAGTGTGGCACTGTTGCTTCTCTCCCAAGGAATGACCGTCCACCAAATATGACGCCAAGAGTTGAGCGAAGAATACTCAGAGAGGTAAAATAGAACCCTAGAGTGTCTACTAAAGACTTACAGAAATCATTGGCACAGTCCAATATCTCTGTGCACGCATCAACTATATGTAAAACTATGGCCAAGAATGGTGTTCATGGGAGGACTCCACGGAAGAAGCCACTGCTGTCTAAAAAAAACACGGTTGCTCGTTTAATGTTCGCAAAAAGGCACTCGGACACTCCAAGTTTTGGCAAAATATTTTGTGGACTGATGAAACCAAAGTTGAACTGTTTGGGAGCAACACACAAAGTCATGTTTGGAGGTAAAATGGAACAGCTCACCAACATCAACACCTCATCCCCACCGTGAAGCATGGTGGAGGGAGCATCAAGATTTGGGGCTGTTTACTGCCTCAGGGCCTGGACAACTTGTAATCATTAATGGAAGAATGAATTCAAAAGTATATCAGAATGTTTTGTAGGAAAACCTGAGGCCATCTGTCAGACAGTTGAAGCTAAAAAGAGGATGGATGCTGCAAGAAGACAATGATCCAAAACACAGAAGTAAATGAACTTCAGAATGGTTTCAGAAAAACAAAATACACGTTCTGGAGTGGCCAAGTCAAAGTCCAGACTTGAATCCCATTGAGATGCTGTGGCGTGACCTAAAGACAGAGAGTCATGCTAGACATCCCAGGAAGCTGACTGAACTACAGCAGTCATATAGAGAAGAATAGGCCAAAATTAGTCCTGATAGATGTGCCAGACTGATCTGCTGCTACAGGAAGCATCTTTTTGAAGTTATTGCTGCCAAAGGGGGGCCACAAAATATTAAATGTGATGGTTCACCTACTTATTTTTCCCCCTTCTGTCATTGTTTGAATCCTATCCTCATTACAATATGAAAGCCTATAAATGTTTGGGTGGTTTTAGTTGAAGCAGACACTGTTTTTTGGATCTGTGTGATTTTGACAAAGATCCGATCACATTTGATGGTGATTTTATAAAGAAATGTGAGAAATTCCAAAAGGTTCAGATACTCTTTCATACCACTCTGTTTTAAATAAATTTTCACACTGGCATGAACAATCGGTTTTATTTGACGAGTTGTCACTCCACTTTTAAAATATTTTATGTGTTTGCTGGTCTAGGCTGCCGCGGTGTCCAGATCATACAGCCCGCTGGCTTCAGGAGCAGGTAAATAAACAAGTTTCAGCAGCCACTGAGTTGACATGCTTTACATCACTGATGCGTGTTCACCTCCCCCAGTTTCATCCAATTCGTCTCCGAACTGCATGAGTCGCGATGTTTCTCCCGACAGCATGTCCGTGTCCACGCCGCCTTTAACGTCTCAAGTCAACCCAGCGATGTCTTACGGACCTCCGGGGTGAGTGTTCAATCAATCAAAGAATACTTCATTGGATTATCAGAAGTAGTGACACATGTGCGTGTTTCAGGTCGTGGCCCCGCGCTTGGAATTCAACAGCATACCTCCACTGAAACAAGGCAGCCACTTTTCGCTGTTTTTCGAAGGACGTACAAATGAAGACTTTTGACGTGTTGGGATGATGAAGATGAAGTCGGACTTGAGTGCTGTTGAGTCTAGCTCATAAGCTGTAAAAGGACAACAAAAAAAAGGGCGGGGATTGGGAGCATATTGCTGCTATACCAGAAACAAAAGCTCACAATGACGCGTA
The DNA here is from genome assembly GCF_030265065.1 of Corythoichthys intestinalis. Classification (NCBI taxonomy): domain Eukaryota; kingdom Metazoa; phylum Chordata; class Actinopteri; order Syngnathiformes; family Syngnathidae; genus Corythoichthys; species Corythoichthys intestinalis. The sequence goes on from NC_080412.1 coordinate 14,919,838, forward strand.
TTAAAGTTAAAACACGTTATATACAATTTCACATTAAAACAAAATTCTATTTTTCAATCTTTTTTCCTCTAAATGGTACGTATCATAGAATATCATCAATCAGTGTACTTCACTTCAAACTGGGTAATTTAACTCAAAAATGAATTAATGCGCGGTTTAAATTATTTGTGTTATCTCATACCCAATGAGTCAATATGGCAGCACATTTAAATGAAAATAAACACCCTGTTGTAACTTGCTACTGAGCTTTCTCTTCCTGGGGTGGTCAGCAATATGCTTCCATTGTTGAAATGTAAAGATCTTGTGTAGGTGTATCTGTCAACTCAGGTGTTATTGTGTTTCCATGCTGTTGTTAGGCAAGAAGCAGTAAAAGAAAATTGGTGCAAAAGCACTCAGTGGTCCGTGTAACTTTTGCCCCCCCTCCTTTTTTTTTAAATTTCGGAAAACAAGCTTAATTCTGTTTTGTTTTTTTGTTTTTTAAATGTGTGTCGTAAGAAGTGAATCGTCACCAGGGGAACTGGAAGTCACTTAAAAGCAGGGGTGCTGAGGATCTTATTTTGTTGTTCCCATCCAAAAACTGCCATGTCGGGCCAAATTTGTCGTACTCGCTTTTTTTAACCTCCATACAAGGCATGCACAATGCTCGCATTTTTTTTTTTTTTTTTTTTTACCCATACAAGGTATGCACTATGGAAGTACACACACGCATGCTGGATGGTTTACATACTACAACCCTTAGCAAAAAGTATGGAATCACGAGTCTCGGACGAGCACTCACACAGACATTATTATGTAGAACAAACTCTGATAAAAAAGCTTGAAAAAATAATGAATTAGTTCAAAAGTGCAACTCCTTGCCGTTCAGAAACACTAAAAGAAATGAATAAAAAGATTGTGGTGGTCAGTAAATATTACTTTTATAGAGCAAGTGCAGGGAAATATAGAATCACTCCATTCTGAAGAAAAAAAATATGGAATCACTCCATTTTGAGTAGAAAATACAGACACACCCAGTCAATTTCCTTTCCTTAATTGGGCCCCTGCCTCAGATTAGATCTGCTCGTTAGTCAGCAGTTAAAAACAGTGTAGTTATCACACCTTGGAAGGCTGCTGGACCAAGTGGATTCACAAGAATCATGGCTCCAACAAGAGAGATGTCACTTGAGACCAAGGAGAGGATTATCAAACTTCTTGAAGGTAACGCTACATGTACGGTTGCCAAAGATGTGGGCTGTTCACAGTCAACTGTATCAAAAATCTGGGCCAAGTACAAACAGCATAGCAAGGTTGTTCAGCGTACTGGTAGATCGAGGAAGACATCCAAACGCCATGAAAAGCAACTAAAGGCCACATGTCTTGAAAACAGAAGATGTACACCAAGACAAATGAAGAAATTGGAGGAAGCTGGAGTCAAGGTATGTGACAGAACTGTGCAAAATCGCCTAAAGGAAGTGGGATTTTCATACAGAAAAGCTAAAAGGAAACCATCATTGACACTTAAACGGAAAAGAACAAGACTGCAATGGGCTAAGGAGAGGCAATCATGGACTGAGAATGACTGGATGAAGGTTATTTTCAATGATGAGTCAAGAATTTGCATTGGACAAGGTGATGATGCTGGAACTTTTGTTTGGTGGTGTTCCAGTGGGATTTACAAAGATGACTGCCTGAAGGAAACATCAAAATTCCCTCAGTCCTTGATGATACAGGGAAGCATGTCAGGCAAAGGCACTGGGGAGATGGCTGTGGTTAAATCTTCAATAAATGTACAAGTTTACATTGAAATTTTAGACCACTTTCTTATCCCTTCAATTGAAAATGTTTGGGGATAATGAAATCCTTTTCCAAGATGCAAGGCTCTGACCTGCAAGGATGATCTGGCAACTGCAATCAAAGACAGTTGGCACCAAACTGATGAAGAATACTCATCAAATCCATGCCTCAGAGACTGCAAGCTGTCATAAAAGCCAGAGGTGGTGCAACTAAATACTAGAGATGCGTTTTGTTATTTCTTTGTTTCTCTGGATTCCATATATTTTTCCTCAGAATGGAGAGATTCTATATTTATCCCCCTGCACTTGCTCTATAAAAGTAACATTTACTGACCACCACAATGTTTTTATTCATTTCTTTTAGTGTTTCTGAATGCTAAAGAGTTGCAATTTTTAACTAATTCATTAATTTTTCAAGCTTTTTATCCGAGTTTGTTCTACATGGTAAAATGTCTGAGTGCTCGTCCGAGACTGGTGATTCCATACTTTTTGCGAGGGGTTGTACTACTAGGCTACTACAAAGACAGCGTTCTATTTCACCTACAGTGTGTTTTAAGAGTTTTTGTCTTGGAAATAAACGCACCCATGTATTAAATGCCCACAGCTAATGGCGTAATGACACACAAACACATTTGAAAACCAAAATGTCCAATAAGCCTCGGTTTAACACCCACTTTTCACAACACTCAAAGAAATTGCACACTAATATCCAACAGCAACAACAAAGAATAATATGGCTACAATGCAAACTATTTGAAGTTCTCCACTGTCTAAATCTGCAGCTAACGTTTCCTTGCTGGGCACTGTTAGAAATTATCATAATCTTCATTTTCGACATCTAATTAAATTTTAAAAAATTTTTGCTGTTTTTGGGCCATGTAAAAATACGGAGCCCCCCGGGTGCCAGGGTAGAAAATTTTTTAAAAAATCATAGCTAATCTGTACCCACAGATTACAAAACTGTACCCACAGTTTAGCTGATTACTAAACTGTACCCACAGTTTACTAATCTGTACCCACAGATTACTAATCTGTACCCACAGTTTAGCAATGACCCGGAAACTGTAGTCACCAATGTTTGGCGGGGACTCGAAACGCCGAGGGACCGACCGAGCAAGCACCTGCACCTTTTGCCCTCGGCGAACAAAGGGTTTTAAAAGGTAACTATTGCACATTTTCTTTGGTAGCCGTCTACATTTTCAGGTGTCATCAATCAATATGGCATGTTGTGTGTCAGTAATGTTAGTAAAGCTAATGCGGCTACTAAAAATAGCTAACTGACAAATGAACACTACTTGCATTCAGCACGCACGGACACAACAGCAGCACAGAAAATGTGCAAACACAACATGCCATACTGATTGATGACACCAAAGATTTACATCACTGGCTGCGACAAATTTTGTCCTCACGTCACACATGAGACCAATTTCTACATTTGGAGTATATTAAATAGGCGCTTTTTTGGTTCCTTTTTTTTTTTTTTAACAAACTCTTGCTGTGCTTCTTATTGAATGGGTATTTTGGACAATTATTTTATTGTTTTGAATGTACTTAAAATGAATGAAAGTGGTTGGCTGTGGAAGTTTTTTGTTTTTGTTTTTCTACACAAACGTTCAGGTGTGGACGCAATTATTTTTGCCTGACGTATTAGGGCAGAATCCTCGTTTAAAAAAAAAAAAAAAAAAAAAAAACACTGCTACGAGTGGACATGGCCTGAGTGGAGAAGTAGACGCCGCATCCTTTTTGACTGAATATTCAAGCCAGGAATATTTATTGTAATACGTTGAAGATTAGTTTTTTTTGTTTTTTTTGTTTCCTTCATTTTTTTATGGGAATTCTAAATAAGGCCCCTTAGGACAGCTATGCTTTTGGCCAAGATCGTCTTTCATTGAATATGGTACGTCTGGTGGTGGCTCTGTTGTACAATTAACGTCTTTAGTGGGGTAAACTGAAACTCCGCTCACCATTTGGCGGTGCTCTCCGGTTTTTACGGTCAACATCTTCAATCCTTGGTTCTCGCTCAGTAGTTGTTGTCGCTTTTTAAAGCTTAGGGTTGAAAAAAATACGTATATGCATCTTGCATCTCCTATCCTTAGGTGGTTTTGGCTAAGCAAAGCAAATGACCGTCTCTAAGGTGCTAGTCATATGATCTGTTCGAAAAATAATTTTGACCCATTATAATTTTTTTGTTCATTTATTTATTTTTGCTTAATACTTTACAACTTTTATAGACAACATTTTACTGGCAAAGTCTTAAATTTAAATTCATGTATAGGAAAGTCCAATTACATACAATGACTTTTTGGGCCCGTGGGTGGGGGTGCTTGGAACCTCTAACCGACCAATGAACAACTCATTAGTGGTCGAATGGTTTAAGACACTGCTTACGGTTGCATGTAGACCATATTCGATTCTCCAATGCGCTTGCATTTAAGTAAGAAGGAGTGACGCCTGAACCTAAGTCGCCTGAACTACAGGTAAAGTCTCATGTTATTTGCCATTTTTAGTCATATAGTGGTGTGTATTCACCAGAGGTGGGTCGTGACGCGTTATATGTACTCAGTTACATTTACTTTAGTAACTTTTTGAGAAAAATGTACTTCTAAGAGTAGTTTTACTGAGCTGTACTTTTTACTTTAGTGGATATGTGAAGAAAAAAAATTGCGCTACTTTGGGCTACAAAAGAGTCGTTACATTTTTCCTCTTTATTCTACATATCATTATTTTTTCGGCCAGCCAAGAGCAGTGTTGTTAATCTTACTTTAAAGAACTAATTAATTACAGTTACACATTACTTCTCCCAAAAAGTAACTGCGTTAGTAACTCAGTTACCTGAATGTAAGAGTAATTAGTTACTTGACAAAGTAACTGGTGATAATTTTCATGTTTTTTTTTTCTTCCTTAATACAAAAAAAAAAAAAAAAAAAAAACGGTCACACAATCTGAATTTTAAAGGGTTTTTGCCCCTAGAATTGGCCCTAGCCCAATTCTTTATCCAAAAATTAACTAGACACAGGGGTATTGCGGATATTACGATAACTAGATAATAACCTTTACTATGTGTGGAAGTCATTTAATGTTGTGAATCAACCGTTAAAGTTGTTAAAATTGCTCCCGTTATTGCATTAGTTCCCTTCTGTCTATTTTCAACATGAGTAAGTTTAAAAACTGTTTCATCATTTAAAGATAGAAGTACGTTAAATTTTGCCGATTTAGGAGCATTTTAGATAAAAAGTGACTTAGGTTCGCTAGGAAGGTTCTCTACAACAGAGCCTTCATGAGAAGTCTACTGCTTTAAGATGGCAGCTGTTTACTAACACATCTAGTTCTTTATTATACAGGACTGTCTCAGGAAATTAGAATACACAATATTCTAATTTCCTGACTGTCTCAGGAAATTAGAATATTGTGTATTCTAATTTCCTGAGACAGTCCTGTATATATACACAGGACTGTCTCAAAAAATTAGAATATTGTGTATTCTAATTTCCTGAGACAGTCCAGTATATGTTGCTAATGCCGCTGTGTCTGTCATTTGCATCCTGTTCTGTATATATGTGATATCTATCGAAGCATCATGTGGGTGTAGTTTGTAGGCTATTGGCTACAGTCAGGTATTATTGGAGCCACCTAGCATAGTAGCATCGCGTTTGCAACGGCGTCACACTCCCTTGCCTCCTCCCCACTCCTGCTCTGCTCTCTCGTCTCCGTGAGCCCGTCTTTTTCCAGACTTTTCTCGCGTCAGTCAACCAACATCGTAACGCAAAGTAACACACGCCTTTCCCGCCTCAGTAACGGTAACGGGATGAGAAAAGTAATTAATTAAATTGCTCACTACTGAAGACAACGCCGTTAGTAACGCCGTTATATTCTAATGCCGTTATTAACAACACTGGCCAAGAGTAGAGACGTGCCTGGTTTATTATCCGAGTAGAGACGGGCCTGGTGTATTACTGGGGTAGCTCTACCGATTTCACCAATGAGACGTTGCAACAATAATCACATGACTCCATTATACCAATCAGACGCAAGTTCGTCGTTCGACACGCCAGCCTCTTCAATCATGTGGTGTCTTTAAAGAGCATATGACACGAGAAAAAAAGTCTTAAATGGCATTATTATGTGAATTAGAATCATATTTTGAGACGATTCGACTATATACAACAAATTAGCAAAGCACAGATGACGAGAAATTAGTCTTTTAATCTGCCGGTTAGCCACGCCTACCATTATAGGGCTTTAGCGTCCCCAACAGGTGGATGACGTCAGCAGTAGACTGGGCTCATCGGTTTTACTATTCAGCCCATTGAGGGGGAATTATTCAGAACGAGGAAAACGCGACGAAGAGAGCCGCAAAATGTCATTGTTTCAGTCTCTCTACTCCAATATTTTTACAGGATATTCTTTTTATCCAAGTATTTTTCCCCAATAGCTATATAAATAGCTTGAGAAGGACCAGTCAGCCCGTCAAGGGGGAACTATTCACAACGAGGAAAACGCGACGAAGAGAGCGGCAAAATGTCATTGTTTCTGTCTCTTTACTTCAATATTTTTACAGGATATTCTTTTTATCCAATATTTTCCCCAATTGCTAAATAAATGGCATGGTCATGACAAATAACAGTCTTGTGCTGAATGGAATATGAAATAATAAAAATGCATTTATTCAGGACGACATGGCAAAATTACCCCATAATGGTCAAAACTGTCCACTTCACCGTTACTGTCGCACCTCCCGAACGATATTTTATGACACCTAAATCGGACATATGTCATTTCCCTTCCCCGGCTTCGGAGAATGTAAACAAACCAGAAGGCGTGACAGCTAGCCGACATGCTAACCCGAACCGAGTGATGTTTCAAAGTCTTCGAAGCGGTAAATCACACATAACTATCCTGGATTATTTGACATGACGACCCGGTTGTCGATTGTGTTTGTGGATCGGCAAACCGCCCGGCGGAGAGCAATTTACAGTTCGTTCCCCGGAGGAGGGTGGCTGGAGTTGTTGTGCAGTTAACGTGCTGCTGCTAATGAGCATTAGGAGAGCTTTTTACATGCCTATCAATGATCAAACGTAAGTAGTCCTTCATTTAAAGGAAGTTTGTAGTGTTTACTTTGTAATCGCTGTATTCGTATTTGACATAATACAAAACAAGATGTTTACTCACTTCCTCGTAAGTCCAATGGTCCCACGGTAAATATCCACGGTGAATGGGAACCTTGTGAAACTCCAAAAAGGCGCATACGCCTCTCCCTCATACAGAATGATTTTTCTGCAGCCGTTTGGCTGGCGTGATGCGAAAAATAAACGTATTAATCCGCAAAATCAGCTGAATCCTTCGTCCTCATACACAACAGTACACTGTAGCGTGAAGAGGACGTCTTCTACCGTACACGTCACAGCGCCCTCCTCCTCAATGCAAGACCGAAGCCGGAAGTCACTCATTTTGATGGCGCGGGATTCAAAAAACTAAATAAAAATAGCAATGGCTTCCACACACATCCAAGCGGCCCATATCATTCAGGGGTATAAAATACCGCGTGTATTATGAAATAAACATGCTTTTTCGTGTCACAGGCACTTTAAAGCACAGCAAAAAAAGAAGTATTTGATAGTAATCATGAAGGAACTCTTCACTATTCAAACTTGGAACTATTTTCTCCACTAGAGGGCAGCCATGCTATTTGGATGAATAATGCTTCTTTTATGTAATTTTATTTCTCTCGTCGGAATTCAAAAAACATTTTTGTTTGTATTTCTTTGGCTTAATGTGATTATTTAATGGGTTATTGTACAGTATCATTAGAACAGTCCATATAGATAACTGTGCTGTTTGAAAAAAAAAAAAAACAAAAACAAAAAACAAAAATACTGTATTGGCCCGAATATAAGACGGCCCCCTCTTTTTCAAGACTCAAGTTTGAAAAAAGACTTAAACACCAAATTAATTTTTATACAGAAAATACATTACATCCGAAACAAATGATTATAACAATATATTTGAGAGAAAAAGCATGCTATTTTGCCTCATTCAAATCTAATATCTGAACATTTAAATATGTAAATTAAAGTGCAGTCACATTCGTAAATGAATGGCTTTTGTTTTTTTTGAAATGTAAATAAACCAATCTATTGTGAGAGTAGTTGAGATTTGTCATGACAGAACATCGCTTCAATGATATCTGGCGCCATCTAGCGTCGTGAATGTCGTTAATGTCTAGACCGCAAATATAAGACGACCCACTCTTTTTCAGTGTTATTTCAATGCAAAAAACACCGTCTTATATTCGGGCCAATACGGTATAAGCAGTTACTCACAATTTAACTCCTTACTTAAGTATTCTTTTCACCAAATATTTTTTACTTGTACTTGAGTACATTTTTTGGACGACTGCTTTTACTTGAGCAATATACAGTAAATTTTAAGTAACGCTAGTCTTACTTGAGCAAAATTTTTGGCTAGTCTACCCACCTCTGGTATTCACGTGGGCGTTGCCGGCTTACTACATGATTAGACGACATGGGAAACAGACAGCTGGACCTTAAAGGCGTACATGCCCACGAATAGACGGCTTAAACAACAACAACAAAAAACATGTTAATTTGGTGTCACTTCACATTGATTTCATAGATTACATTTAATGTAATTTATAGACAGTTGATGCACTCAGCATTTACATTTATGATCGTATTAGGCAGATGAGTCCACTCACCTCATCTGGCCATTTGACAAATTTAAGAGTAGCTCCTTCACATTGGTTGATCATTACAGGTTGATTCTCAACTTGGCTGAGACGAAAACATCTCCATTCAGTTTTCGGCTGACTGAAACGCTGAAAAATAACCCATTGTTTTGATCGAACGCAGCTTACCTGGCGACTTCCGCATGCCATGCATCTTCTTCTTTCAATTAATGTCGCTTTGCAAACAACTTTTAAGTCTACAGCGCCGCTGTGTGAACACTGCATGTGCATATGTATCCGACAAGTTAATGAATGCAAGAGAGAAACCACTAAAGCCAAATGAAATGTATGTACACTTTAATGATAAAATAATATTCAAATAAGCACGTCAGAGTGTGTTTCAAAGGAGAAGTGCCTCGATAGAGGCAGACTGGAGTTCTCCACTTGGTCATTAAAAGAAAGACTTGCTTGAGTTGCGGTCAATCAGAATGATGTGATCAGCATTGGTAAGGAGCGCTTGTCACGCGTCTGTTGTTCCTTTTTTTCAAGTTTCCTTGTATCTGTAAGACATCACAGCCATTATCGCTCAACCCTTTACAGGGCAAATGACTATTTTTGGTAATCAAACAAATCATATACAGGGCTTTGACAAAATAATGGAAACGCTTAACATTTTGGCATCGTAATCATTGAACATAAAAGACGAAAGAATGGCAGGAGGAACATTCTAATGAAGTTGAGCATCTCGTATGGCTGGCACAATCCCCAGACCTCAACATTATCGAGTATTTCTGGTCAGTTTTGGAGATTCAATTAAGACGTCGATTTCCACTGCCATCGTCTCTAAAAGAGAAGGTATTCTAACTAAGTAGTGCTGCAACGATTAATCGATTAACTCGAGTATTCGATTAGAAGAAAAAGATTCGAATTAAATTTTGCTGCTTCGAGTATTCGTTTAATTAAAGTGCCGTTGTAATGGTTTGTTTTGAAAGTGTTTGCATTTAGATTTATTGATTTGGGTGGATACACTGCCCTCTAGTCTGCCTCATTTCACATGGGTGAATCCAGCTACTCCCTGTTAAGACCAACCGAAGCTAAGTTTTTGTTTGCGCGTATTTTAGTTGATAGGTTTTCTTTTGCCGTTTTTTGTGGGAATGTGTGTCTGAACCATTTAAGAGCATTGTTAAAAATTGTTTTTATAGCATTTAAGCTAGCAGACTTTTGCTATGTAATTTAGCCAATTATTATTTTGTTGTACATAGATCATTTTTCTTTTTTAATACCGTTGGAGGCTCAGCTCAGGTATTTTAATTTTTTATGTTCCTTATCCGATTATTCGAACTAAATAGTTCATCGATTAATCGACTACTAAAATAATCGATAGCTGCAGCCCTAAACTGAAGAATGGCTTAAAATTCCTTTGGAAACAATTCACAAGTTGTATGAATCAATACCTCGGAGATTTGAAGCTGTAATTGTCGCAAAAGGCGTACCTACACCATATTAAATTAGTTTTTGTTGTTTTTTTTTTTAATGTGTTTCCATCATTCCATTATCCACCCCCTGTATAAGACCTGATTGTCCACATACATGCATATGACATTTTGGGTCACGCAATCCACAAAATTGAAATATTAACATTATCTATCGTACAAGCATCTTTCCCATCCAAAATGAATTGGATGTTTATCGCTATCACTGTCAGCCAACGAGTTCAATGAGTGACTAGAAAAGGTTATAATAGGACCAATCACCAGAAAAGGGTTGGATGATACTCACCCTCTGATTCTGGGAATACGTCCGCACCAACCCTGAGCTTCCTTGAAAACAAGCCTGGACAAGAACTGACAAAACAAACACATACATTAGGTCTCCCTTGGACACAGTTGTGACCCGGCATACCAAAATAACTCTGGGAGATGCACAGAGACAAATGAAAATATTCACAATTGACACAATTTCCTCGTTAAACCTCTCATAAACACCACTTTTATTGATTCCCAGTTCTTTTCATTAATGTTCATTCGCCCCTCACAGTCCAAATATATTGGACGTCTAGCACCGTCAATTGGTCAATGAATTCAGTGAGTGCCCTAGAAAGGCTTAAACAGGGATTCCACAACACTTACCAGGCAGGCCAGCACGTCAGCGGAGATGAGCATGTAGAAGACGTTGTTCCAGCCCGATGGCGATATCAGCCCGGCTAAAAGCGGCCCCAACGCGGCGCCTGCGGAGAGCGCACACGAGAGGTGAGCTACAGTTTGACCCAGCGGTCACCATTTTCCCTACGTCGGCGACCTCTTACCCACGGACCCCGTCCCGTCGATGATGGCCGTCACCGTGGACAACGCTCTGGAGTTGCCTCTCAGACTCTCGTGTGTGCCCTTGAAAGGGAAAAATATTTGTTTAGGTGCAGTCAGTTACAAAAGGTCAAAATCTGAGAAATTTACCAGGTCGGCCGATACAGCAGTAGTAATGAGGGCGTAAGGTCCGTTGACAAGGCCACCACAAACCAAGAGCATGCCTGGGAGGAGAACAAAATTTACGCCGAATGGATTTATTAATTAATAATGGAAGTCAAACAGATATTTATCGAGTATGATGTTACCTATGGTCGTGCCGAGGCTCCGTTGTCCGATGTGGTTGTAAAGGAATAGCTGTGGAGGGTAAAAAAAACCCAAAAAAAAAACAATGAGATTAAATAATCAGAACCAGAATAATCTTTAGTCATTTAGACACAGCTGTAAGCAACCCGACTAAATTAAATATTACTTCCTGTTTGAGGGAAAAGGGATTTTATTTTGAAGTAAACACATCTGAAGTGTGCACTTTGGTATGAACGCTAGTGTCATAGAAAATAAAACAAACTACACTGCTGGCCAAAGGTATTGGCACCCCTGCAATTCTGTTAGATAATGTTCAATTTCTTCCAAAAAATGATTGCAATTACAAATGCTTTGGTAGTAATACCTTTTATTTTGCTTGCAATGAAAAAACACAAAAGAGAATGGGGGAAAAAAAATCATGATCATTTTACATGAAACTCCAAAAATGGGCCGGAAAAGAGTATTGGCACCCTTTGAAAAATCATGCTTCTGTAATTTGTGTAATTAACAGCACCTGTTACTTACCTGTGGCACATAACAGGTGGTGGCAATAACTAAATCACATTTGCAGCTAGTTAAAATGGATTAAAGTCGACTCAACCTCTGTCCTGTGTACCAAATTGAGCATGGAGAAAAGAAAGAAGACCAAAGAACTGTCTAAGGACTTGAGAAGTAAAATTGTGAGGAAGCATGGGCAATCTCAAGGCTAGAAGTCCATCTCCAGAGACATGAATGTTCCTGTGTCTAACGTGTGCAGTGTCATCAATAGGGGGGTGACAAAATATCGAAACGGTGATATATCGTGATACTTTGATTCTCAAAAGGTTATCGATATGCTCCTGCCAAGAATCGAGATATTGTGTGTCAATGTCAATGTCTAAGGTGTCAATGTCTAAAAAAATAAAAATGAACCAAAAAGTTGCTACCAAAATCTTCCACCATGTCTCAGTTAACTCAAAGGCTGCATTGACGGTGCTCTACGCCCAATCCATTTAGACTGGCAACATTCGTTCATTCGAAACCAGAGCATTCACAGTCATTCTGTATGATTTTCAGGGCATTTACACGTCCTTGCTGTTCATTTTAGGGCATTTACAGGTCATTTCTTGTTGAGTTTAAGTCACTGCCTATTCATTTGGGTAATTCCCAGGTCATTTCCTGTTCCGTAACTCAAAATAAACAGGAAGAGACCCCTAAAATACACCAAATCAACAGGAAGTAACTGAAAATCAACACGTAAATGATCTTAAATGGCCCAAAATTACCTCATTGCCTGGCATTGGCTGCCACCGACCGCCTTAGACGTTCAATCCGTTCAAATGGATTGGATGCCTACTAGTGATGAACTCATTCCAATTCACAGCAGAAGCTTGTTTTCTGTTTATTAGTTGTTTGTAGAATATCCTAGAATGATTTCCTCACCAATGCATCGATAATCGTTGTATCGCCATATCGTCAGATCGTATAGTGAGGTACCAAGAGGTTCCCATTCCTAGTCATCAATAACAGGGTCCCCCCAGGATTGATAAATCTAAATTAAAGACTTTTAAGACCTTTTTTAATGCCATTTCAACTGAAAATTAATACTTTTCTCACACCCAATATTTAGATAATATTGAATTATATTAAAAAAAAAAAGCACTGAACATCAAATTTAACCTCAATTACTAAGTGTGTTTGACAAAAGAATGCACATTTATTGAAGATCCAATTAAAACAAATTTAAATATAAGGTCTTTCAGAATTTTTTTTCCCCAGGATAAAATGGATTTTACACTATTATTGTAAAGCAACTTCAGAAATTACATTTGCAATACATACAACAGGTTTCCCTTTTAAGAGGACCTAGTCAAGGTGGTAGGTTGGTGATTGTCAAGTTGGTCACCTTAACTGTAAAGTGCTTGGGAAAATCTTGTAATTGGCAGTGAAAGTTTAAAAAACAGCCACTAAATGGCAGTAGTTTACCATTAATTACCACAAAATAAAAAAGTGACACATGACCATTTCCCTTGGTAATTGTTTTTTTCTAATCATATTACAAGAAGTATAAAAAACACATGTTAATCCTTTGTTAGCTATTTAAGACATTTCTTTTAATCAGATAGAGAAAATCCATACTCTTATTTAATCAAGAAAAACATTTAAATATACCAGGAGGTGTTTTACTATCACCTACATTATAATTTGCCTATCACCATGCCATGTTATTCAGATCAACGTTACCCCGCACTTGTTCCAATAATAGACAGTGTCAACCGTGTTGTGTATCTGAGAGTGATGGTGAATCCACGACTCCGTTTTATCCATGCTAAGGCTAGTGCACCTGCCAATACCCCATTGAACATGGCTAACTCTTGAGTTGAAACTGCGAAATTCACATTCATTCAAAAGGCAAACCGTGCAGAAATACATTATTGCATCTAACACATTTTAATTGGAGAAATTGGCAACTTACTTTGAAATGTTAAGCAGGTCCACTGCCTTCGCATGAACCATAAACTGCGATCCAAAGTATCTGGATGCGACTTGGTCGCCGATCCAATACCTCACATGCTGGTCCATCTGTTTGGACTTGGTTGTCTTGTTGAGGCTTTCGCCGAACATAACAACGAAGGCATCTGAGCAGTTCCTTGCGTTAGCACACAGTACTGTGCGATTGCCTGCTGATGTTGCTAATGATGCTAACGGCGCACACGCACGAGGTGCAGCGCATCGTAAAAATTCTACGCGTCATCTTGGATTAAAAAATAAATAAATAAAACTTCGTCACGGATATAATTTAGGTTGCACTGAGATGTTTTTCAAAATTAAAACCACTGAGAAAAAATTCCAGACTTACGACCGCTAATTTAATGCTTTTAATACCTTTAATAATGGAAAACTAAATTCAATGCTTTTTTAATGCTTTTAATAACCCGCGGGTACCCTGAATAAGTGTAAAGCCCACAGCACTGTGGCTAACCTCTCTAGATGTGGACGGAAAAGAAAAACTGACGAGAGATTTCAATCAAAAGATTGTGCGGATGGTGGATAAAGAACCTCGACTAACATCCAAACAAGTCTAAGCTGTCCTGCAGTCCGAGGGTACAATAGTGTCAACCCGTACTATCCGTCGGCGTCTGAATGAAAAGGGACTCTATGGTAGGATACCCGGGAAGACTCCAATTCTGATCCAGAGACATAAAAAATCTAGGCTGGAGTTTGCCAAAACCGACCTGAGAAAGCCGAAAAACGTTTTGGAAGAATGTTCTCTGGTCAGATGAGACAAAAGCAGAGCTTTTGGGGAAAAGGCATCAACATTGAGTTTACGGGAAAAAAAACGAGGCCTTCTGAGAAAAGAACACTGTCCCCTAAGTCAAACATGGCGGAGGTTCCCTGATGTTTTGGGGTTGCTTTGCTACCTCTGGCACTGGACTGTTTGACCGTGTGCATGGCATTATGAAGTCTAAAGACTACCAACAAATTTTGCAGCATACTGTAGGGCCCAGTGTGAGAAAGCTGGGTCTCCCTCAGAGGTCAAGGGTCTTCCAGCAGGACAATGATCCAAAACACACTTCAAAAAGCACTAGAAAATGGTTTGAGAAAAAGCACTGGAGACTTCTAAAGTGGCCAGTAATGAGTCCAGACCTGAATTCCATAGAACACACCTGTGGAGAGATCTGAAAATGGCAGTTTGGAGAAGACACCCTTCAAATCTCAGAGACCTGGAGCAGTTGGCCAAAAAAGAATGGTCTAAAATCCCAGCAGAGCTTCGTAAGAAACTCATTGATGGATACCGGAAGCGGTTGTTTGCAGTTATTTTGTCTAAAGGTTGTGCTACCAAGTATTAGGCTGAGGGTGCCAATACTTTTGTCCGGCCCATTTTTGGAGTTTTGTGTAAAATGATAATGATTTTTTTTTCATTCTCTTTCGTGTTTTTTCATTGCAAGCAAAATAAATGAAGATATTACGACCAAACCATTTGTAATTGCAATCATTTTCTGGGAGAAATTGAGCATTATCTGACAGAATTGCATGGGTGCCAATACTTTTGGCCAGCAGTGTAGAAAATGCATGGGGATGCTTTGCTCTCTCATGGGTCACTTCCTATAGATGTTGGGGCACTTCTTGTTAATTTGGGGTATTTTACAGGTCACTTCCGTTTAATTTGGGGGATTTACAGATCACTTGTTCTTTTTGGATCGGGTCACTTTCTGTCGATTTTGGGCCATTTCAGGGTCATTTCCTGTTGATTTTGGGGCAATTCAGTAGCAATACAGTATATCACCATATCGATATATTGTCACACCCTTACTGTTTCGGTGCCATTGACGACGTTAGCTGTCCAATCCATTTTTGAGTGGGAGGGGCAAATGAATGCAGTTGAATGTTCATTTGCCCCTCCCAGTCAGAAATGGATTGGCTTTTGCGAAGTGTGTTTTAATTCATTTAAGAATGGCGGTAACGCTCACCATGGGTGCAGCAGCCAGCAACATGACACAACACGTGGTGGCTCTACCGCCCGTGTAGTCGGACACGAGACCCGCCATAATGCCGCCTGGCGTAAGGGAAACACACAATACGACAATTGACAAGTTAGCCTAAAATAAGATCAGGGATTGAAAAAAAAAAAAACTCCCAAAAAATCTGTCAACTTACCCACAATTCCTCCCACGTCAAAAAGCGTGGACATGTCTCCTGCTTCTTTAGCCTCAAAATGCGCTGTAATATGAACACGCATTCATTACTAGTGGTTGCGCGCGTGATTGAAGCTGAACATGGATGGACACTGACCGACGTTGGATATGTAGAGTGGCAGCCAGTAGAGGAAGGTGTAGCTGACCAGCTTGGCGAAGAGCAGACATAGCGAAAACTCCACCACGCCCTGCGGTACGAATGGGGAAAAGAGGTGTGGTTGGATGGGTGTAATGCGCATGATTCTCAAAATGGAGGCGTGATGTGATCCAGACCTAACCCTCTTCATAATCCTAACCTCAACCACGCCCTGTCTTACACCACACACCGAGCAAACCCCGCCCCATTTTGCAAACCCCAGACAGATACAATTGCAAATGGCAGGCACACTTTTCGATTTCAAAAATAAGACACAGATAGTCCCCGGGTTACGAACGAGTTCCGTTCTTACGCTAGCGAAGTAACTCGGATTTCCGCATCAATCGGAATCAACCCTTTAATCCCTTTAACCTTAAATACCTAACCAAAAGTATTGTATTTTGTTTAATGATGGAGGATACACTGCCTTCTGGTGGCAGCGTTGGGTCTGGCTGGACTGTTGACTTGTATGACTGAGAAGCAGACTCAGATATCTGACATGGATTAAGGATAGCTGCGCTCTGATTGGCCTACAGAAGGCTGTAAATTGTTTCAGTTCATATATGTTTGTCGATGCACTGTAATTACGTTAACAGCTGCTATGAGAGTTGTAAATACGTTAGCATTTGTAGCATTTATGCTAGCGAACTTTTGTTACGCAAATTAGGCTAATTTAATCTACTAAATTTACATACTGGTCAGACTAGATGGACGTTTAAACACAAGTTGTTTTATTGTTAAAATGTGTCTCGTTTTGAACATAAGTGTAATTATACGTGTTGCAGTTTTACAAATTGTCAAAAGTGAAGGACGTGAAAAGCTTCCAAAAGCACAATTGCCTTGTTTGCTGTCTGTCAAGCTGAACAACTTCACGTTTAGTGAGAACAAACCACGTCATATTAATAAAGTAAAGAAAAAAAGGATTCTGTGAGGAACAATAAGGTACTGTCATAGACTTCATAATGATTGACAGGTCAGATTCCATTTTCACTGCGCAACACCTTTAAGTTGGGAGCCGGCTCCAGTCCGCTTTAGTCATTCGCAGTCGGACGCAGAGTCAATGCTTGCAGTGATCCAACGCCTGATTTAGGATTGAAAAAGTACAAAAGCTGTACCGCAAACAAACAGGAAGGATTGTCTCAGGAGTGATTTGTTCGAGGATTCCAGGTAATTATTATATTTTTCGCACCATTTTGAAACGTTGTGAAAAAAATCAATCAGAGAAATTAACCACTACGGACAAGCATCATTCTTCAACATATTTACGTAAAGTAAATTCAAACTGCCCGGTTTTTTGCTTTAAACCTTGAATGGAGACTCTTTTACGTCCATATCTATAAGGAATTCAGGGATTTAAGCTTTTATTCACAATAATTTTCAATGGAGAAAAACATTGTGGCAGCCCCCTTATCAAAACAAAGAGCTAAGAGACTAGCATCATTCTTCGACATAGCTATGTAAAATAAATGCTAACTGCACGTTGTTGTTTTTTTGCTTTTAACCAAGATTCAAGACAGATTTACATCCATATCTATAAAGAATTCGGGGATTTAAGCATTTATTCACAAGAATTTTCACAGGAAAAGTTCCGTTTACATATGGCGGCCGCCTCATTGAGTAACAGACTAGCATCATTCTTCGACGTATTTACGTAAAGTAAATGCAAACTGCCCGTTTTTTTTTCTTTAAACCTAGAATCGAGACTCTTTTACATCCTTATCTATGAAGAATTAAGGGATTTAAGCATTTAATCACAAGAATTTTCAATGGAGAAAAACATTGTGGCGGCCCCCTTATCACAACAAAAAGCAAGACTAGCATCATTCTTCGACATAGCTACTTAAAATAAATCCTAACTGCACGTTTTTTCTTGCTTTTAACCAAGATTCGAGACAGTTTTACGTCCATATCTATAAAGAATTTAGGGATTTAAGCATTTATTCACAAGAATTTTTACCGGAAAAGCTCAGTTTACATATGGTGGCCGCCTAATTGAGTAACAGACTAGCATCGTACTTCGACATATTTACGTGAAATAAATGCTAACTGCACGCTTTTTTTTCTGCTTTTAACCAAGAATCGAGACTGTTTTACGTCCATATCTATAAAGAATGCGAGGATTTAAGCATTCATTCACAAGAATTATCACCGGAAAAGCTCTGTTTACATGAGGCAGCCACTAGCTACATTTACTAACAAACTAGTATTGTACTTAGACATACTTACGTAAAATAAATGCTAACTGCACGTTTTTTTTAGATTGTTTTACGTCCATATCTATAAAGAATTCAGGGATTTAAGCATTTATTCACAAGAATTTTCAACAAAAAAAGCTCTTTGTCTGTGATTCCACTCGGTCAGGTTTGACGGCCTCGCCAACAGTGCAGGCCCCCTATTTATCGGCCCCGCCAATACATTATGAAGTCTATGATACTGTTTATGAGACTTAAAAAAAAAAAAAAAAAAAAAAAAAAAATGTAGACAAAATGGCGGACGAGACTCTGGTGCCGTAAAGTCGAAATCACGTAAGTGGAGTACGTCGTAACCCGGGAACTACCTGTATTATCATTTGGAATAAGACTTCGATGAAGTTGGCAAGCAACTTATAGCTCGTTGGCTGCCATTGATGGCGATAGACGTCCAGTCCATTGGGAGAGTTGGCAGAACCCAGTTCAAATGGATTGGACGAGATAAACTCAATTTAATTCACAGCCAAAGTAAATGATTAAATTAAATCATATAAAAAGGTTTTTTTAATGTCCATTTAAAAAAGCACTCACGGGTATACTGAGTGCTCCGCAGAAGCTGATGGCCTCCGAGCGCCCGGCAGCAATCTCCGGCATCTCGACGGGGGCGGCGGTGATGGAACCGTTGGCCACGTGAGACGGACTCTGCAGGAGAGGCTCTGTCTCACCACTTTCCAAGTCATTCTAATACATAACACACGCACACACTGTTGTTTTCATGCATTCTCGTGTTTGAAAGGTGCTGAAATCTCACATGATGCTGCGGAGGACTGCAGTCCACGTCCTCGGGTTCTGAACAAAACAGAGGCGTCAGTAGCGAGGGATGGGAAAAGAATTCCAACTCAATTTAGCTACTGGGGAACTCACTTTCGACCAGGAAGAAGAAGCACAGAACTCCTGTTGAGGCGATGATGAGGCCCGGCACAATGAAGGACAGTCCCCATGCCGACGACACGAAAACGCCGGCGATGAGCGAGCCCAGGATGTTGCCGACTGACGTGTGCGAATTCCACACACCCATGATGAAGCCGCGCCTGACCATATGATTATGTTTCAGTGCCATTGACGGTGATAGATGATTCAATATTAACCTAAACACTTTGTTAATGTCAATAGAAAAACGTTGCTGTAATTACAAGTACATAACAGGACCTTTTTATTACAAAATATTTTCTGAAGTAGAAATAACCACACTTTGCCTGTTCTAGATTTTGAAAGTAGAGCGAGGCTAAAGAAAAGATTACTACATTCCTGGGTCACTTCTTTATTTCGGGTCACTTTCTGTTGATTCTGGGGAATTTTCATGAGAAATCAACTTATGTGGTTATGTCCCCCACAGACACTCAAAAGTTTTTTATTTATTTTTATTTTTTATTTATTCGATTTAATAGTGCCGGACGATATGAAGATATGTATCGATATAAAACTTTCCATCAACATTTTACAAGTCTATCGTCATTATTTCCATAAATAGACCTGTTCCTGCAGTGTACATTTTGGCCAGCAGATGGCGTCCAATTTGCACTGACCTCCTACATTGAGTTCAATATCTCCACTCAGTAGTAAGAAAATTGGCTCCTCCAGCCAACTGTATGTGAATAATGCATGCAAGACAATTGAAAATAGCAACACATACAACCCAGATAGAACACAGTCAACATAATTAATTAATATTGATATTAGAATGAATTATTATTGATTATATTATGGTAACTAAATATAGTATCTATAGTACAGTATATACAGTCATGTGAAAAAATTAGGACACCACATTAAATATTCAGTTCTTTATTGAGAAATGCTCTCATATCAATGTCTGATCTTGTTTTTCTTTATCTCTGGAAAAGAAAGTGATTTAATAGCAGGTAAACAACAAAATTAACCTTGTTTTACTCATTAAAACAAATATATCAACAAAAATGCATTTTCTAACTGAGGAAAAAGTTAGGACACCCTACTACCTAGTAACTAGTGTTAACTTCAGTGACACACTTTTTGTAGCCATCTACCAGTCTTTGACATCGGTCTGATATTCTTTTGAGATCTTTTGAAATCCCTTACCAGACTCATAAGCGTCTACAATATTCTTTCTGAAGGCCTCAGACAGCTCCTTTGATCACACCATGCTGTTTTCTCTCACTTCAGCAGTCAGTCACTGTTGAAAGTATTCTACGTTGAAGAGTGGGGCAAACTTTTTTCAGACCGAATTCAAAGACTGGTAGATGGCTACAAAAAGTGTCTCACTGAAATCATTTCAGCCAAAGGGGGTATCACTAGCTATTAGGTGGTAGCGTGTCTTAAGTTTTTCCTCAGTTAGAATATGCATTTTTGTTGAAAAATTCTGATTAATGAGCAAAACAATGTTAATTTTAGTTGTTTACCTGCAATTAAATCATTTTATTTTCCAGGGATACAGAAGAACAAGATCAGACATTGATATGTGAACATTTCCTAATAAAGAATTGAATATTTAATGGGGTGTCCTAATTTTTTCCACATGATTGTAGTATTAATAGATGATTAGATATCGTTATATTTGAGCTAAACTGAGCATATTGATATCGTCATATAAAATAACCCATATTGTGATCATTTTTTTCCCCTACAGTAATATCGCACAGCACTACTATTTAAATGAGTGCGCAGTAAAGGGTTAATCGGGAAAACCCGCTCACTGCTGATCACTGAAATTGACCTCAAATTTACAATCGTATAATCGCCCATTCCTACTTGCGGGTGAAATTTTAGCGCAGGTGCTGATTGACTAGAATGTCAATAAATTTGTTCATGCGGCTGTGCAGTGTGGTGTGACGTGACGCTTGCTTGGCTGCACTTCTGAGAAAAATCCTTTTTGCACTCTAGCAAGGAATTTGTCGAGATGTGTCGAAATGCGACACGCGCGAGGAGACAATGCCGAGTCATCGTAAAGCGGTGTACTCACTTCCCCTTTCCGAACCAGTTGCCGACGCAGGCTACCACGGCGGGCCACCCGGTGGTCTGCATCAACCCGTTGAACACCTGCAGAGGAACTACAGCTGATTAAGAGTTCCTTGACTGAGATGTCTTATAAATAAAGTAATGTTAGATTTTCATGGAAGGGGAGCATTCAATATAGCAAGGTATTATTGATTACCATTGATGGTGAGAGTCGTCCCACCCATTTTGACTGGGAGGGGCCAATGAACGTTCGTCGGATTTGTTTTCTACTGTTGAAATTGGTAGCCAATGAATCAAAAATGACAAAAATTGAGTTAATACACAACTGCTCTCAGTTGCTCAAATTGTGAATATTCATTGTCAACCCTATAACGGCTCAAAACGGATTGGATGTCCATGATCGTCAATGGCAGCCAGAGTCAAAAATGATAAAAAATGAAATTTATTGTCATGGGGTGAATTTGATTTACTTTTGATAGTAATGGAGGATATTTTTGTACTGTAATTTTCGAACTAAGAGCCGGTACTTTTTCCCCTCATTTTGAATCCTGCGGCTTATAGTCCAGTGCGGCTTATTTGTTGATTTATCTAAGTGAATAGACCCTACCCACCGACGTCACAAAATCACGTGATCGCTGTATTGTTCCGCCCCCTTGTCCATCATTTTGTGTCTGTATTATCAATGGTCTCAATTGATCGAGCAACTTATAATGCATTTCATGGAAGACCCGGTGCTTTCGGATGCCGTAAACTCACTTGATGCGTTGCATAAAAGGCGTTATGTGGAAAAGCTTCAGTTTATCCATTCGCCAGATCCATATTTGATGCCTAAATCGATGTTTTTCGACCCGCTGTCTCCGCCGTATTTGCCTGACATCTGCTAGCTACCCTGATATGTACAACTATCTTGTCCACACAAAATCAGCCTATTCTCACGAAGGTTTGAAAAACTTTAAGAGCTTGGAGGCTTATAAATACTTCGTTGCTGGTTGGGTGAAACAGGTCCTCGTCCACGAAAATTCGGCAGGAATCTATCTTGTGCTTGGAAAGGTGAGTTACGAAATTTTCAATTCAAAATCTTTTGTTCTTGCTAACATCCACTGTCAAGTCTAATGTATTTCATGTCATTTGTCAATGGAGCTAGGGCTTTTAATGTTTATATGGTTTAGCGATAGCACTCTCACTACATACATACGTGTATGTTGTCGGCGATTAGCTTAGCAATGATCTTAATTGTGGTTGTCAGCCCAAAACCCTCTAAATATATATTAAATGCATCTTACCAGATATAAAATAACTACTACATAATCTGTGGTAATCGTTTGGAGCCCAGTTTTCTCGTCGAATTGCAGCAGCACATCTCGCTCTCTCCTCTCCGGGTCTCTCGGAATCCGGTAGAACTTCAAGTCTCTCCGTCTATCTTCTCTGTTATTGCAACCGACCGCCACACACGCCTTCACCATTTTGATTATTAATGTTAACGAGCAGAAAAACACGCCGTAAATAGGAGGAATGTACGTAGCCGTAACAGGTAAACACGATGTGTTGACGGACAATTGGGCGGTACCAGTCAGGAGGACGGAGTTGTGACGTCACGTGGGTAGGGTCTATAGGCAACACTTTATTTGACAGCGACGCATAAAATCTGTGAAAACTGCTGTCGTCCAACAAGCCTCCTAGCATGCATTGCAGCACTATAAACGTAAATAACAATCAAAATTCCTTTTCTGTGCAAATTACGTCTTCAGTTACTGTTCCAGTTGTTTCATTAGTTGCTAGTTATGGTATTTGGTAACACTTTATTTGACTGTGGCGCCATAAGACTGTCATAAGACCATCATAATTGTGCCATTAAGTGTCATCCGACAAATTATGTCACTAACTCCATTTATGTCTAGCTCGTATATTTTACATCCATTCAAAAGTGAGTTGATTTATCGGATGACACAAAATGACATCTGTCACAAGCATTCATTCATGCTCATAGTAGTGTCAGGTCATAATTATGATGGTTTTATGACGCCATTGTCAAATAAAGTGTTACCAAATACAATTACTAGCAACCGCTGAAACTAGAAAAGTAACTGATGAAATAATTAGCGCAGAACTGGAATTTTGATAGTTATTTATATCTGTAGCGCAGCAATGCATGCTCGG
This sequence comes from Corythoichthys intestinalis, assembly GCF_030265065.1. Lineage (NCBI taxonomy): Eukaryota > Metazoa > Chordata > Actinopteri > Syngnathiformes > Syngnathidae > Corythoichthys > Corythoichthys intestinalis. Next base: position 14,943,056 of record NC_080412.1, read on the forward strand.
AGGCATGTTGGACGACAACAATGTTGACAGCAGGTGGCAGCAGAGGTTGACTGTCCCCCCAAAGGGAGCAGTTATGGCCAAATGAAGATTCTTGAACCAATGAAGCTTTGCAACCAATTGGTTCAGAGCTTCATGGTGTTTCATTTGGACTTATGAAAGTCTTATGATGCCGTCAAATGAAGTGTTATTGATTAATATCTGATACCCTAAATGTCCCATAATACAGTGAGGACAGCTGCGGCTTATAGTCCAGTACGGCTTATCTGTGAACAAATGCTGTTTTCGTATCAAATGTGGTGGGTGGCAGCTAATAGTCAGGTGAGCCTTATAGTCAAAAAATATTATTATTAATTATTATTATTATTATATAATAATAATAAATCACGGTACTTTTCTTGTTAACTCATTGGTTGCAGTTAACATCACTAGATGTCCAGTCCATTTGAAGTGGGAGGATTTGCAGCCACCCTCCCACTTCAAATGGATTATACGTCTTTTAGTGATAAACTAATGTTGAAAAAAGCCACATGATGGGACATCTACCATTGCTGAAAAAGTTTAAAATTTTAGTATCGTCACAACAGTAGTGTGAACAGACCTGAATGACGGCATAGTAGCCCAAGGAGTGGATTTTCCAATAGAACCCCAAGCCGAACAGACAAGTGAACAGACCGCTCATCAGCATGCCAACGCTCAGGTAGTAACGGAGCGGTAGGCGCTCTCCGAAAATCCCGCTGCAGACACAAGCACGGCGTATTAAAGGTTTCCATCAGGATGAAGTGGACTTCAAGGTCGATGAGGTTGCTATGCACCTGAAAAACATGCCGATGGCATAGGCCACCAGGAAGGAGTTGTCTAAGACGCCGAAGAGTGTCTTATAGTTGTCCTGGTCTGGAAAGAACGCAATTTGCGGCTTTAATTTTGAGCTTTCAATTATCAGTCACGGCTGCCAGGGAAAAAAGTCAGTCCGCAGCTCCAAAAAAAGAAGGCATGCCCTCCCAAAGGAACCAAAAATACAGTATGTCCCGTGACATGAATGAGTTTAACACACCTGTGCTAAGGAATCATCTAAAAGTTTAAAGTTTTACCAAAGGGAGCCCAGTTGCACCATGTGACATTGTTGGTGATGTTCAAGTCGGCCGGGTGGATGAGGCCACTGCAGTTTCTGTGGAGTTCACTCTGAAATGAGTAGGGACAAAAAGTGGGTCCACCAACATCTGCTGCTTGATCAGTTGTCGTTGCTACCTTCACAATGCTGATGGGCTTCCGTGACAGGTGGTAGGCGGTGTAGAAAAGGAAGGTAAGAAGAAGAATGAAGCCTCGATACCTGTGGAGAAGATGAGGACTTAATGAGATGTTTTTGCAGAGGAACCAAAAGTACTCATACTCAAAATAAGAAGGGATTTTCTTGCAGGGCCAAATTTTAATGGAAGATTTGTTTAATTAGGGGATCGTTCAACCCTCCACGTTCAAAGCAGGACACAGTACAGTTACCAGAAGCTTGAATAGGAACTCAGATGGCACTTCAAAGATCTGAGCGAGAACGACAATCAACGCAGGTTGTTAAATGAGCTGAGGTAACTTCATGTTAAGAAAATTAACAAGTACTAAAATGCTTATTGAAGTCAATTGTGTGGTAACTATGCTGTTATACAGTATATTGCTTAATAATTAGTAAAAACTACAACACAATTTACATCAGAATGCTCCCGGAGATGTACTAAAATGCTGATATCAAATCCAGTAATAAAAACAGCGTTTTTTTTTTTTTTTTCATTAGGGAGTAATCTAATCAATTACTTTTCCCATGTTTGCAACGCCATTACCGTTGCTGAGGATGTGAAGGGGCATATTACTACAATTTGGTTGCATTAAGTGCGAGTTGTCTGATTTTGTCACAGCTGCCTGGGAGAGAGCAGAGCGGGAGCGGGGAGAAGGGAAGGGGGTGGTGACGGCGTTGCAAATGCGATGATGATTGGCTAGGTGACCCGGAGCGTTAGCATAGCAATGTTTGAAATGTTCCCCTCTGGGAGACGCTATGAGTGTTTAAAAGCAAGAACAAATAGACTTAGGGACAGTTTCGTTGCTAAAGCCATCTCCACCCTTGCCTGTTCGCAGTTATTTTGTCTAAAGGTTGTGCTACCAAGTATTAGGCTGAGGGTGCCAATACTTTTGTCCGGCCCATTTTTTGGAGTTTTGCGTAAAATGATAATGATGTAATTTATTTTTTTTCCTTCTGTGTTTTTTAATTGCAAGCAAAATGAATAAAGATATAACTACCAAAGCATTTGTAATTGCAATTATTTTTTGGGAGAAACTGAGCATTATTTGACAGAATTGCAGGGGTGCCAATACTTTTGGGCAGCAGTATAACTGTGTAATACCAAATTAAATGTTCAAACACATTGCCAGTATAAAATATAGTTTTTTTTTTTTTTTTTAATTACTTTATGGTAATCATGCTGTCATACTGGTTTTAATGTCCAAACATATTACATTATGCAAGAATGGAGGAAACACTATTGTGTGAACGAAACTCCATTGCGAAAAGTGATGATTTGGCGGTGTTCCGTCACGCGCACTGGACTGCCATCCAAGTAGGGCGAATCGAGATGCTTTTCGCGTGATAAAAGCCGGTATAAAACCGGTTGTGGACGAATTCTTTAAATGCTACTTATATCCACAGCTATCTGTGCGTATTGATTCGGTAAAGGTCAAATCAGAGATGTCTAAAACGAGCAATTACTTATTGGATTCTGGTGCGGTGAGGTTGTCATCAAAGCAATATATAAAACCCCGAGGTCGAGCAGGAGCTATGAGAAATGACTTATTTCTTAAAACACAAAAAAGACGCATTGTGTTTACTGTCAAATATTGATTGTCCACATTGATGTTGTTAGGCAAATCAATCACCGCCCAAGGGGCGAGATAAGCTTATAAGGCCAACTCGCCCTTATCACACAACAACAGTGGCAGCCAGTGCGACGTTCACTGACACCCTGAAAAAGTTTTTGAGGAAAAACTGTGAGTTTCATTGTTTAGTCAACTCACCAGCTGTCCCGAGAGAAAGACGTGATAAGCCGAATGCCGGGGGCCAGGGACGCCTTCATAGTCGATGAAAATTGTAATCGGGTGTACTAAAAGAAAAACTCAAAAGCTTCTTCCAGTCATGGCGAATGGCAAAGATGTGACATTGAAGGCACCACTGAGGTCGATGGACTGCTTATTAGCGTGTCGTTACGGCGATTATTAAGACCATAAACGATGAATTATTCGGTAAGAAAAACTAAAACGTGCATACTTGTATATATCTTCTATCAAAAAACGACATTTAAGGCACTGGTTTAAGAAGGAAACAGATGCTAACTGCTGCCGGTGGACAAGAGCGGCCAAGAGGCTTCCTGGTGGGATTCGAAGTCCGTAAACGTCCAAACGTCCTCCATAGTGGCTGAGCTTAAATACGAGTCAGCGCGACCTCCACAATGCTGCGAACGGGTGCCAAAAGAAAAAAAAAAACAGACGTGTACTGTGGTGAGTAGTTATTAATAGCGGGACGTGGTTATTCCACACGATTTTCCAGACGGAACGTAGAGGACACGTGACTGGGAAAGATGACGTCATTATGGAGGCAGGAAGTAGCGAGTAGCAATACTGCAAATATATATATATATAAAAAACTAAAAACACCTTCATTTACGTGTAATAAGATACTACTAATAATGAATTTACTTTAGTGATCAAAGAAATCTTTTGAGCGCAGTTTAAATCTTTTGAGCGCAGTTTTTCATTTTCGTATCAAATTTATAATTTAACACAGTTGAGCAAAAAAAAACATTTTTTTATTTAACCACATTTCCTAGTAGTATTTTCTTTAGACAATGTTGAAATGGAAAATAAACGAAAAAGTTTAAATACTAAACTTAAGCCCAGGAGGGCCAAATGAACGCAATGGATTTGGACGTCTTGCGCATAGGCGGAGTTATAGGGGGACCAGACACCCCCCCCCCCCCCCCCCCGGCCAAAAACTTTCATTGCATTTCATTGACTTTCCTATATATTGATTTAAAAATTAAGAGTTTTTCCTGAAAAATATTGTCTATAAAAGTTGTAAAACACTAAAACAGACGACAAAAATGAATGAAATGGAAAAAAGATATTTTATAATGGGTCAACATTATTTTTTCGAACAGATCATGTGACTAGCACCTTAGACGGTCATTTGCTTTGCTTAGCCAAAACCACCCAAGGACCGAAGAGGCAAGATGGATATGGCGGAAAACACAGACAAGCCTGAAAAAGCAGTTTCTGCTCTTGGACTCCTCTTTAAAAGAAACTGCTGTATTTTAAGCTAAAACAACTGTTGTGTTTGATAGAACAATATGTGTATATGCTGCCATAGCAGATTCATGGCGCATGAAGCCCCCAAACTATTTTTAATCTGTCAGTTTTACCCTGAAAACCCCTGTTTAGACGTCGCGCAACCACTTTTGTTTCAACCCAGCCATATAACAAAGGTAATTAATTATATTTATTATACAAAATGTCTGTCGTTTTTAGCTTCAAATCATTAAATGATGTCTCATATTTCATTTGAAAAAAACCCTAACGACTTAAAAAAATTATTCACTCACATATTTTAAACTTTTAAACAAATTATGTCACAATGAAAAAAATGGCGTCTGTAAAAAAGTCACGGATATCTACCTGTCGCTTAATTTTATGTTTCTTGTTATTGTCGCATTTTCTCCGATATGTTAGATGATAAATAATCGATCCAAACAAAAAAAAAAGTTGGGGGGAAAAAAAAACGTTTAAAAGGGTAAATATATGAAAACGAACATCACAACCACTCCTTGATGTCTGCAACGCAACCCTTGTTATATTACCATGTTTCACCCATAAAATCCCCCAAAAATCCAGCTGTGGCTATTCACAGCTGTGTCTTGACACTCAGTGATCCATGCTACATGGAGTTTTTGGATCGAAACAAAGTAAGTACGCGATAATATCTCAAAGTCATGGCGTCTGTAATTCTGTTCTCACGTGCTCTCACATCCAGATAGGGTTTTGCTGTTTAAAAAAACATTTAAAAAAAAAAAAAAAAAAAAGATGCCCTCCTGCTCAAAATTTTTCTTCCCCCAGAAAATTGAGATTTTAAGCTTTCCAATGATTTATCACACATACATATTGGACAATTTTGAAAGTTGGCTAAATTGGGGGTCTCAGAGCGGAACTTCAAGTCACCTGAGTGTTTTCTGCCATATAAGTAATGTTTTCAAACCTAAGCTTTAATAAGCAACAACAACTACTGAGCAAGAACCAGAGATTGAAATATGGACCATGAGATGCCAAAGACCACCGCCAAAATGGTGAGCGGAGTTTCAATTTGCCCCATTAAAGACGCTAATTGTACAACAGAGTCACCACCGATGTCTTGCCACTGTAGTTACCCCCATCAAAAATGGTATCACCTGGCTGCGGGAGCGCACACACACACATTAGTTATGAGTTAATTATTCAATCATCAACTATTAATTGAAGCCAGAAAATAACCACAGTTATATATTTTGGACATGGACATTTATTAAACTGGGGAAACTCCATATGGGGCTTGAATTACTGTAATAACAGTTATAGGTCATCCTACGAGTAAAACAGTAAAGCATTGCCTTATTTTACATTCAGTACGTATTTTACAATATACGACAGAATTTTTTTTAAAATGCCCTCCTGTTCAAAAATTTTCTTCCAATTTTGAAATTTGGCCAAATTGAGGGTCTCAGAGCGGAACTTCAAGTCACCGAAGTATTTTCCGCCATATATATATATATATATATATGTTTTTTTTAATAACAGTGACTAATGTTTTTTTTTTTTTTTTTTTTAAACAAAACTGAGCTTTCACAACATGTAAACATATTTTGGATCATGTAGGCAGGTCACACTAAATGGTAATATTGTGCCCTACATGAGCAAAACTTGATGCCTACATATGTGGACAGGCATGTCTTTTTTTTAAGTCACCATATAAAGTATTATAATCACTAGGCGCATTTGTCCGATTTCAATAAAACGCAGTCATCGAGATCAGATTTGTTTTTACTTGTTTAATTCAGCTCATTGGCTGCCAATGACGTCAATAGACCTCCAATCAATTTAAAGTGGGAGGACTTGTGCCAGCCTTTCCACTTCAAACGGATTGGATGTCTACTAGTAACAAACTCATTAGAATTCACAACAAAAGGATGATTAGACACCTCATGATTGGACATTTAAAATTTTGAGTGTAATGATGTTCATTTGGTTGTTGGTCAGCAAGTCTTCACCATCCTTTACTTCACATCCATGCTCAAAACGGCTGCTTGTAGCGCCTGCGCGTACGCTGCATGGAAAAAATGGTCGCCATTGGCAGGGTTTGCTTTCTGTACTACTGAACCGGCCGGCGTTACCTTTGGGATTGTTGTGAAAGACACAGTTGTTAGCGCAAGTGTCAGGGTGGGACTCCCAGAAGGAAGACGCGCAGTAGCACAGCGGCGGGGGTTCCGACTTCCTGTTGGCCAAGCGGTCCCTCACTTGGGATCTCAGAGCCTCGATGTACCTGTTGGAAATGGATTGGATGTCTACACCGCCAACGAGTGCCCAATGAAGTTTTAACTACCTGGTTGCCACGACCCCTTTCTCAGTTTCCAGCGCCCTCCTCTCCAGCTGGGCCGCTTTTTTCTCCTCCTCCAGCTTGAGGCGCTCCAGGACGAGCATCTCCCTCTCCTCCAGAAGTTGGCGGACGCTTGAGAGCTGCTGTGCACCCTCCAGCCTCCGCTCTTCCTCAAGGCGAGCTTTTTCTTTGTCTGCTTTAATCCTTTCAGGTGAACGGGGGAAAAAAAAAAACGGCTTTAGAGGAGTGTTTCCTTGCAAATCGACCGAGTCACATTGAGGTCTATCGTCACCTCGCCGTCTTCTTCAGGTGCTTCTTCTGTTGGTTGGTGTCTTTCACGCGCTGACGATCGACGCTCATAAAGTGGCGGCGGTTCGTCAGGACCTGACTCTGCCGCTGTAAAAGAGGCCTGCTGTTATTATGATAGGATTTCTTCCAAAGGATAACTCACAATAAGTTATTGATACCTGTTTCTTCAACTTCCCCTTATCCTGCAGAAGCTCAATTACTTTTGGGATTCTTGGATCAGACATCAAATCGTCATTCTCCTCCTGCGCATTCATTTCAAATACAAAAAGGACATTTGAATCCTGGACTGTAAAGCAGATTCTCACAGGTTTGCTTGGCTCTACTTTCTAACATCAATGTTTCTATAGGTTTCAACAAGCAAAATTTAAAACTTGGTGAAAAACTTATGAATTAATTGAATGAATTCCAAAAGATTTTTTGGCTGCTTAGGCAATTCTCAAACAAGATTTCACGCAATGCGGTCAAATGTTTTTAAACTTAAGAACTTTAAGAACTACCTATTGGAATTCACTGCCTTTTTAATGCAGTTCATCAAGCATATTAACAGTGCAGAGTACATAAATGAATTAAAAAATGAAGTACGACTGCCTGGCTCCCTCACCCGGCTATCTCGGAACAAGAAGTATGCAATTAATTAAATTGTCCGAGAACAAAAAAAAAAAAAAAAAAAAAAAAAAAAAAAAAATCAGGCTTCTAGCATCAATGCAGATACATCCCTAGAATATACCAAATATCATTCTGATCCACCCACAAATAACAAAGTAGCAATTTTAATTCCTCAAATTAATTAATATGCCGTGATATATTAAAAAAAGTGTTAGCGTGGAAGAAATCGGGTTAAACAGTACACCACTGTCTCTTCACCTGACTGGAATAGTTATTCACAGAAATGTTCAAGAGTTAAATTTAATGCTGTCTTAAGTCTCTAGATAAGAGGAACTGAATGAGTCACAAAGACTATTTTGTCATCATGTGAATAACAATGGCAATTTCAAAGTAAAAACTTGGAGATTTTAAACATGGTTGCTAATACTAAAATACTGTGTGGGTCTATTATGTCTTCTGAGTGTCCTAACCAAGACGTGTTCGTCCTTGTCCCCCTCCTTGTCCTCCTTCCTCGGGATGTCACATTCACTCTGTTGAAGACAATCACCAGTTTATACCTCACATGATCATTTTAAAGGAAGCTTTGGAAGCACAACGGGGACACGTAACACTCACATGTTGGGTGAGCGAAATCTTCCAGTTGCCCACGGAAGGCTCAGACGTCTCGTCGGTGTCTGCGCTGCTTTGGTACGCCGCTAATCTGAGTCGGACCTGCCTGGTGCTGTTGCGGGACTGTGAAAATGTTTAGAGTCAAATATATAGAGCCGCATATATCACGCTATTCCAAAGCAAAAATGCAGCGAACCCAACGACTCCAAACAAAACACATTTTGTAGGCATGGGTTATCTAGGTCTTTTTTATCGTGGGGGATTCAAAACACAATTTGAGTTCTTTATTTTGCTAAAAAGGAAATTTAACAATCAGTTATGAATTCGGTAAAGAGTTTGTTTCTTTGTATAGTTATTACTGTTTTTGGGTGTTAACGGTACAATTATGGGGAGAGACAATACTGCACATTGTTACTTTCGTTCAATATTTAACTTTTTTTCCCACCCTGATGAGGCAATTGACTACTTTAGGTAATTGGAAGGAAAAAAAACACCATAAAGATCTTACACGTACAGGTCATTAACATTTTCTATACAAATGATGTCCACATATGTGGACGCCAGAGCTCAATTAAAATTAAATATATTTTTTGTATTAATAGTTTTTATGTAATGGCTTATAAATACATTTATAAAAATGTTCTAAAAATTATAAAACCAAAATTAATAAAAACAAAAAAGCTAGTGATGAGACACCAATAACATTCTAAAGTTTATTCTCCCGCCTTTAACCATTGTATTTAACTTGTCTTCTGCTATTGACAAGGATAGACATCAAATTCATTTAAATTGGGAGACTTGGCTCATCTTTTAGTGTCACTGACGGCATGAGATCGCCAAATGAATTGGCGCTGTCAATGTTATGGCAGCAAATGAGTGCCCTATAAATTGTTACACTTGTTTTTTGCTCTGCCTTATTGTCTCCTTAAGAAAGCAGGGTGGAGAAAAAAAAAATGACGGTGAAAAAAAAAATTGGGTCTTTTTATTCCATATCTTCCACATTGTATTTTACTACTAGTGATGCACGATAATACATTATTCAACCGATATCGATAACCGATAATTTCCTGCCCCTTCCACCCGATAACCGATAATGTCACGCCGATAATTCTATTCAAATATGTATGTAAAATTTTAAAGTATACAAAGATCAAATGTTACTGTGCAAAAATGTAATTTAGTGCTATTTTTTTCCCACATCAAATGTGAACAAGTAGTAAATTCCAAAAACTAAACAATGGCAATGACGTAACGGTAAGCTTTTGGCAACAATTACTGAGAGAAGAAACACCCAAGTTGCACAAAAATGCCTTTAAAAGTAAGCCATTCCTAACATACATATATCACATTACTACACTGCAAAACAACCTCCTTAAAACTAGCAGAATTGGACAAAACTGTTGATGGCGCACATTTGGAGGCTAAATCAAGTATATAATTATCGGATTGCATTATCGGTTGAATTTCGTTTTATCTGAATTATCTGTGTGACGTCATAATTGCCATTATCAGCCGATAATTATCGGTGACCGATATTATCGTGCATCTCTATTTACTACACAAATCTCTCTTGCTGTACCTCATTCACGTTCGCCTCCGCCGGCACAAATGGATTCTGTTCTGGGACTCTCCTGTCAACAACCGACTACACAAAGTTTTCGAAAATTCTGTTAGTGCTGAAACGGTACAAACAATGCATTTAGTCACTAACATGTATAAATAATGTCACAGAAATACAGCTGTACCAATGAACGAGATTCCTGAAGTCTCCTCTTGCTGATTGCAGCCACACGATGGCGCACTTGCTCTTGAAATCTTTGTAGTTTCTCTTCATTCGCCCTCTGAATCGCTGCCTGCAGCTCATCGGTATAAAAAGCTACGTCCTGGAAGAAATAAAAATGTTATTGGATCACATCTACGTCTTTTAATTTAGCTACATGCAAATACATTTAAATATATGTACACTACCGTTCAAAAGTTTGGGGTCACTTAGAAATATCCTCCTTTTTGAAAGAAAAGCAGTTTTAAAAAATGGGAATAATATTAAACTAATCAGAAAAACATTCTATACATTACTAATGTGGTAAATGACTATTCTAGCTGGAAACATCCGGTTTTAATGCAATATCTTCATAGTTTTGTAAAGAGGCCCATTTACAGCAAACATCACTCCAGTGTTCTAACGGTACATTGTGCTTGCTAGTTGCCTTAGAAGAAGGATAATAGATGATTAGAAAACCTTGTGCAATTATGTTGGCACAGCTCAAAACAGTTTAGGTGGTTAGAGAAGCTATAAAACTGATCTTCCTTTGAGCCAGTTGGGTATCTGAAGCATCACCTTTGTGGGTTTGATTAAACTCTAAAAATGGCCAGAAAAAGACAACTTTCACGTGAAACTTGACAATCTGTTCTTAGAAATGAAGGTTATTCGATACGAGAAATTGCTTGGAAATTGAAGATTTCCTTTAACGATGTGTACTACTCCCGTCAGAGAGCAGCACAAACAAGATCTAACCTATCTCAAAAAATTAGCATATTTCATCCGGCCAATACAAAAAAGTGTTTCTCAATACAAAAAAAGTCAACCTTCAATTAATTATATCAGCTATGCACTCAATACTTGGTCGGGAATCCTTTTACAGAAATGACTGCTACTGCTTCAATGCGGCGTAGCATGGAGGCAATCGGCCTGTGGCACTGCTGAGGTGTTATGGAGGCCCAGGATGCTTCGATAGCGGCCTTAAGCTCACCCACAGTGTTGGGTCTGGTCTCTCTCAACTTCCTCTTCACAATATCCCACTAATTCTCTATAGGGTTCAGGTCAGGAGAGTTGGCAGACCAATTGAGCAAAGTAATGCCATGGTCAATTAACCATTTACCAGTGGTTTTGGCACTGTGAGAAGGTGCCAGGTCGTGCTGAAAAATGAAATCTTCATCTCCATAAAGCTTTTCAGCTGATGGAAGCATGAAGTGCTCCAAAATCTCCTGCTAGCTAGCTGCATTGAACTTGCCCTTGAGAAAACACAGTAGGCTAACACCAGCAGCTGACATGGCACCCCAGGCCATCACTGACTTTGGGTACTTCACACTGGACTTCATTCAGGCATTTTGGCATTTCCTTCTCCCCAGTCTTCCTCCAAACTCTGGCACCTTGATTTCCGAATGAAATGCAAAATTTGCTTTCATCTGTAAAAAAGTACTTTGGACCACTGAGCAACAGTCCAGTGCGGCTTCTCTGTAGCCCAGGTCAGGCGCTTCTGCCGCCATTTCAGTTTCAAAAGTGGCTTGACCTGGGGAATGCGGCACCTGTAGCCCATTTTCAAGTTTCTGCAGGTCCCCCAAGATCTGGAATCGGCCCTTCTCCAAAATCTTTCTCAGGGTGCGGTCACCTCTTCTGGTTGTGCAGCGTTTCCTGCCACACTTTTTCCTTCCCACTGAGGTGCCTTGATACAGCACTCCAAGAACAGCCTATTCGCTCAGAAATTTCTGTGTCTTAGCCTTTTTTCTTGAGGGTGTCAATGATGGCCTTCTGGACAGCAGTCAGGTCAGCAGTCTTGCCCATGATTGCGGTTTTGAGTAATGAACCAGGCTGGGAGTTTTTAAAAGCCTCAGGAATCTTTCACAGGTGTTTTGAGTTAATTCGTTGACTCAGATGATTAGATTAGTAGCTTCTTTAGAGTACTGTTTCATAATATGCTTATTTTTTGAGATAGGGATTTTTGGTTTTTCTTTTTTTGCCAAAATCATCAATATTAAAACAATAAAAGCCTTGAACTACTTCAGTTGTGTGTAATGAATCTAAAATATAGGAAAGTCTAATGTTTATCAGTTCATTACAGAAAATAATGAACTTTATCACAATATGCTATTTTTTAGAAGGACTAGTATATACTAGTATGTGTAACGGCTGCACTTGACAACAAGCAAGCTGACACTTACACTCGGATGCTGATCGAATTCTTGGCCGTTCTCCACCCAAGCTCCCGCGGCAACGACCTCCTGGTTCCTCGCCCCTAACACCATAGTGGAAGGGTGTCCTTTCCCCAGCTTAATGGGAGCTTTCCTTGGGGTCTTTTTCGCTTTCATTGCTCGGTTAGCTAGCATGGTTGCTAAGAGGTCGCCAAAGCTCGCCCAAAGAACTCGCGAGTTTTGCCGTTTCTGGGAACTAGTTTAAAGTTGTGTAAACCAGTTTCAAAGTGAACAGAAAGTATTTTCATCAGTCAGACGAACAATTAAATTAAACTTACACTTGCGTTAAGTTTGCGTCAAAAACGTTTGAGTTTCGCTCGCTTGTCCGGTTTCGTTTGTTTAAAAGGAGTGGGCTCACGACTGCTCCCTAAAGTACTGGCGCCGTAAATTCATGTTTCACATAACACGACAACACTGCATATCTTTAAAAAAATATCCACATCAAAACTACCCCACAATTCGACACGCCACTGTATTAAAATAATGACGTCACAGACACGTTTTATTCACGTTTTTTTATTATTTAAAAAATATGACATAAAATTAAGTGCATAATAATTTTAGATGTAAAGATTACTCTGAGGGTCTCTGGTTCTGACAATCTTGCGGAGGGTGTCTGAACTTGGACATGGATCCAACTGAGTGGAGAAAGCCGCATGACAAGAAGATTAAAATCATACAAGAATTGTGCACAAACACACTATGTCCACGTAGCTTACAATGAATCTTATTTACACCAAATATTTAATAATTTCAATTTGAAGAAGCGCAACTCACCGTGATGGCCTTTCCAAGTTTCGCGAGCGCAGGCTTGTATGTCTCCATGGTGACCGAGTCTGTGCCGATGACATCACTGAAGCACTGATAGACTACAGCAGAAATGCGATGAACTTGGCAATGGTTCAGCACTAATAAAAGAATCAATAGAACATATTTAAGACTTGAGACTTTTGATTATTTCGGTGCCATTGACGATGATCAATCATGTGGCACTTTTCATCCTTCTGTGATTTGAAATGAGTTTATCACTGATAGACCGTTTGAACTGGGAGTGCTAGCAGTGAATGCAGCCCTCCCAGTTAAAATGGATAGGACATCTATTGCCATCAATGGCAGGCATTGAGTTAAAATATAAGTGTTTGTTTGTAATACCTGCAGCTGGAAGTCCAGTGAGTATGTTGGGCTGCTCCAGGGCTGGGCACACAGGCGGTCCGCTGAAGGCGTTGCTGTGAAGGGAGCGTAGAAAGGGAGTGGAGCTGCCGCAAAGGTAGTCGACACTCTTGTAGTCGGCCATTGAGCAGTCTGACAGAACCGTGACGTTCAGGTCTCTGTGCTGCAGGCAGTCCAACACCTATAACAAGTCAAAACACCATAAAAAAGGTTGGAATTTATTATTAGCCTTCTCTCTTTCTCACGGTGAATACAGCCTGAATCACTTGAACACCAGCAAAATAGGTTTAATGCAATATAGCCATAATTGACCACTATGTAGTTCTCGGTCTTAAAGTGCATATGACACCAAAAAGCTTGTTTCATATTTCACGCGGTGTTTTATGCTTGTGAATGAAATGGACATCTTGGATATGTGTGGAAGTGATCGTTTTATATATTCAATTTTTGAATCCCGCGCCATGAAGCATCACACAATACAGCGTTGCTTTATAGCGTGCAGATGGACTGCGGATTCAGCTGATTTTGTGGATGAAGCATCACACAATACAGCGTTGTTTTATAGCGTGCAGATGGACTGCGGATTCAGCTGATTTTGTGGATTAATTAGTTTATTTTTCACATCACGGAAGCCAAACGGCTGCAGAAAATTATTGAGCCTCTTTGGCTTTCAAAAGGTTCCTGTTAACTGCTGATATTGGTCAAAACAAGCCCTACTACTATGAGACCATTGGACTTACGAGGAAGTGAGTAAACATCGTATTTTGTATCATGTGTCAAATACTGGGATCATGGCACACATTTTAATACGGCGGTGGCTTGCATTTCGTGGCTGATTGTCCACGAAAATATCACTCGGCCGACGACCAGCGGCTTGTCGCAACCCCACCCCCCCGCCGGGAGAGCGCTACACTCATCTTACTGCCCTCTTCGTGTGCCTGGTGTTGTCATATTTTCAACCCCATCAGAAATTGCAACTTTGTGTTAAAAATGGCCGCGAATTCAGCGATTACAAAGTAAACACTACTAGGACTATTTACTTAACGTTGGATCATGGACGGAAATGTAGAAAAGTTCTCCTCAGACACATCCTGCCATGTTAGCTGCACAACAACTGCACGCCGTTCTCTGTTTACGTCTTAGCCGTGTAGTTAAGCATTATTTTACGCCATTCGTGTTAGACCATGTTGCAGCTACTTGCTCCTCCGACATCAGCCGGTTTGTCCGGCGGTACTCCCCAGCTGCTTACCCGGTGAGCTCTTCCTTTCCGTAGCATGGGAACGAGCTGTAACTTGCTCGCCACCGGGTGGGTTGCCGATCGGCGAAGACAATTGACACACCCGCCGCCGTGTGATATGATCCGGTTTTGTGTGATTTTTCGCTTTGAAAAGCGAAAATAAGACTTTCAGACGTCACTCGTTTCGGGTTAGCATGTTGGCGAGCTGTCACGCCTCTTGGTTTGTTTACATTCTCCAAAGCCAGGGCAGGGAAATATCTTTCGGGGGGTGAGACAGTAAAGGTGAAGTCGACAGTTTTGACCATTATGGAGTAATTTTGCCATGTCGTACTGAATAAATGCATTTTTATCATTTCATATTCCATTTAGCAAAAGACTGTCATTTGTCATGACCATACCATTTATTTAGCGATTGGGTAAAAATACTTCGATAAAAAGAATATCCAATAAAAATATTGGAGCACAGAGACTGAAACAATGACATTTTGCGGCTCTCTTCGTCGCATTTTCCTCGTTCTGAATAATTCCCTCTCAATGGGTTGAATTCTAAATCAGATGAAACCAAGACCCTGCCGACGTCATCCTCCTGTTAGGGACGCTAGAGCCCTATTATGGTAGGCGTGGCTAAACAGCAGATTAAAAGACTAATTTCTCGTCATCTGCGCTTTGCCAAATTGTTGTATACAGTCAGATTGTCTCAAAATATGATTGTAATTCACATAATAATGCTATTAAAGACTCTTATCCTGTCATACGCACTTAAAGCCTTCATTGAGCAAGTAATTTTGGTCATTTAAAAAAACAAACAAAAAAAAAAACGTAACCCCGTAAAAACCTGCCGTCCACATATGTGGACATCAAATTTTAGCTCATGTCGGTCACAACATTTGCGTGGGACCTAAATTACCCAAAATTTCAAGTCCACATATGTAGACAATGAAATGAATGTTCATTTGCCCCTTCAGTCAAAATCAATTGGACGCCTAGCATTGTCAGCGGCAACCAATGAGTGCCTTAAAGGATACCTTTTCTGCCCATTGGAATTGCTGATCTTCTGCAATGTAGCACGTCAACTGGCATATTATAACCTAGAGAAGGAATAAGACAATATTATTTTTGCAACTGACAGATACACTTTCTGTCAATTTTAAACTCACAGACGGCTCGTCCCTGCGTCGGAAGAAGACGCACCCCGACTGCTGCCCGCTTCCCGCCTGGTTCCTCTCGTTCCACACAGATGCGCTTCCCACTGATTCCCACTTTTCAGAAGCAAGTACATACACAGACAGGAACCCTGGAGGAGATGATACGTTGGCATTCAAGGTTTCTTTTTTTTTGCGTGCGAGTTTTTGATGTTCACAGTTTGGATTACTGGATGCGTTGTGTCCCACAGCAAGGATGAAGTGAGAGCAAGGCAGCTTGTCTCCAGACTTTAGTGCATCACACACCTCGGGACCCCAATGGAGACGAACCTCCCTGATTAAAAGAAACACATTAAGTAAAATACATACATAACCAAATCTGACATAGCTAGTCAATGATACATGTCCAATCACGTGGTGTCCATTCATTCTCAGCTTTGAATTTAAATGTGTTTATTATAAGTACACATCCAAGTCATTTGAAGTGGGAGGGTGGCAGCAGATAAACGTTTGTAGTGGCATCACATAGGGTAAGCAGAGCTGCATTGAGGTTGTATAAGAAAAATATTAGCTTCTGACAATCTGCGTTTACCTACTGGCAAAACAAGACTGAATTATTAGGAAATTTGAACGTATGTTACAGCGGTAACAATTAAATAGAGAGTAAAAATATTTTGTGCGAGTGTGCAGTTGTCGCAAAGCGTTTGCTTGATCACGCCTTCATCAACCCTCCATTCGCCGGTTATGTTAGCAAGTCATCCTTACCTCTTTTCCTCGAGTTCTTTGCGGATTTGGGCGTCTTCGTCGTTCTCATCAAGCTCCTCTTCGTCATCTTCCTCCTCCACGGCCCGAGAGTAAACTGACAAAACTTCGCCGAAAAAAGTAGCCATTCTATTGGCAAAATTGCAGTTTAAAAGAAAAGAATATGAGTGATTTAGCTCGCGAGTGCGGGACAGGAAGTTCCTATCGTCTTCCGCAGGGAGCGGTCTTTTCAAAATAATGTTTCGAAACTTAATTTGTGAGCTATTTTAAAAAAATAATAATAATAAAAAAATTGTTACGTTTCGAATTAGCACTAGTTTCAAGCATAGACTTTAACAAAAGTTATTTTTACAGTAGGCTTTATTTAAACCATTTGTCACATGGGCAGAATCTCAAGATTATAACTGGAAAGGATACTATTGATTGTCTCACTGAAATTGACGGCAAAAGACGTCCAATCTAATTTGGTGGGTCGTCAGCCCTCAGTTAAAATGGATTGAACGTCTATCGCTATCAATGTCAGCCGATGAATTAAAAGTTAAAACTTACTTTTTACAATGTAATGAACACAAATAGTACTAGAGCTTTTCCTTTTCATCGTAAACCAAAGAATCATTCAGTTAACTGCAAATAGACGATAACAGTACTTAAACAGGCAACAGAAACCATACATAATAATCAAAATGACATAAATCCAGTTAAGATTTTTTTTTTAATTAAATCCAGTAGCATTTCAGCACACTTGATCCATATTTAACATCTTGGTACAGAACACAATGATGTTAAATGCCAGCTCCAATCCAGCGTAAAGAATTTTGTTCAATAAATTGGAAAAAAAAAAAAAAAAAATCATTTCAAAGCCAGTATTTCAAGGATTTGGCCACTGGACATTGGTGATACATTTTATCAATGCCTGTGCTATTTTAGCTAATCAAATGCAACAAACCCAAATTACCTGCCCTCCCTTATACACGTTGTCACATTGACGTGTGCATTTGTGTGGGTATAACTGACATCTCAAAATGGATGCGCCCATAAACAGTCACTGTTGAACTCACTGGTTACCACTGACCCCACTAGACGTCCAATTCAGTTCACATGGATTGGACGTCTATCGTCCTCAATGGAACTAAAAAAAAATTTTTTTTTTTTTTTTTTTAAACAAACAGATTTTGTCCATCAGATTTCTATGAAATGTGTCATTTGCATACTTAAATACTTTAAACAACTTTTTTTTTCTTAATATGAATTTCAATTGTACTAGGTGTTGTCTTGCGAAACGAACAAGTTTCGGTATATGCAAATAAAAAATACAATATATTCAGTTTCAATACATGAACAAAAGTACAAAATAAAAAAGGTACCACCTATTTGACTGTAAAATTAAAAGTCCTATCATATCAAAACTCCTGTTAGGTGTAATATTTCTGTTGTGCGTATGAGCTCATAGCGGTTTAGGCATGTTAGTCACTTCTTCGAGGCATTCGTCGTATGCCTCTTGATAGTCTTCGTGAGGTTTGATCAGGATCACGCAGGTGGGCCTCTTGGAGCCTGCCGACGCACCCAGATCCTGCACAAATGGCAAAAGATGAGTCACAAAGCCTTAAGATTGGAAAAGAAAAGCTGAATTATTACTCACCACTTTGGAGGGTATGTAAGCATACGGTAGGTTTCTGTCTTCACACATGATGGGTAGGTGGCAGTAGACTTCAATGGGCAGCGTGTCACCTGCTAAGAGCACGATTCTGTACGCAAGACAAACAGCTTCCTTAAAACATTATAAATATTATTTTTACCCTTATTTCAATTCATTGTGTTTTAGCTCACTGCCATTTCAAGAAAACAAGATTGTGAATTATGAGCTTGAATAGGAACAACTCATGTCAAGGCACTGATTTGAACGGGACTCACCCTTTCTCCCCCTTTCCAATGAACTTCTGAACTTCTTTCACCCCTCTGCGGATGTTCTTTAATTTGGAAGCTGAAAAGCCACAATAAAAAAAACAAGCAATTCTAATACATTATGTCAATTTATGACTTGCTTGACAGTGCCATGGACAAGGTAGACGCCCAATCCATTTGGACTGGCATGATCGCTGCTAAACGTCCCACTCCAAATGGATTGGGCGTCTATCACCATCAATGTTAGCCAATTGAGTTAATAACGTGGTGAGAACATTTCAGCCCGACCAAATTCCACTGGGAAATATGCCAATTCGATACAAGCCAGCTTTGCCAGTCCAAATAGATTGGACGTTTAGCTACAGTAAATGGCAGCCAATGAGTTAATTTGTTTGTAACGGTACATGTATTTGTATTGAACCGTTTCGGTGCGTGGTGCTCGGTTCGGAACGGAGGCGTACCGAATGAGTTTCTGACGTAATGTAACCCTTACTTTTCGAGGCTGTGAGTCGATCGGGTTAATTTCTTTGTGTAGATTATATTTACTCTGTGTTCTCTACTATAATGAGGACCAACACGATAGGATAGTATATCCCAGAAACGTCAACGGCACGACAACGTGGCCACCGCGAGAACGCAGTGAAACGCGGGCATTAAAGTCAATCAGCCAATGCACACCAGTCGCAGTGCGCCCGCGTGTTAGACATGTCCTAGAAGCGGCTCAACAAGACGCACGCGAAAAGAACGGCAGAGTTTATTATTTGACGCGAGACGCGACCCTCCAACATCAATACTACTACCAGTAGCTAGGTTCGGGCAGACCGGAAGTCACTCGTGTAAAAATACGGTGGATCCGGTCGATTTTCAAACTAACATGCAATAGTAACCCACTTTTTGAGTCCATCAGATCTCTTGAGTGGTAGATTGGGGCACAGTTGACTTGTCTTTGTTGATTTACTGCCGTCTTCTCTGCTATAATAATAACCAACACGGCCCCATGTTCAATACAAAACCCTCCTACCACAACAAAACAAGTAGGAACTAATATTCACATAGGAACTAAAGTTATACAACATAAAATATACAATATAAATGAATACTACATCACATTTGTAAAATATAAACACATAATAAATAACAGCCCATTTAAATAAATTGAAATGAGCTAAAACACCTGTAATTAAATAATAAGAAAAAGACATAGATCCTGCTTACACAATTAAATTGATTAATATCTGTGTGGCGCTTTAACTTGAGAAAATCCCCCAATAAAGCTTTTGAAAACCGTTCATAAGAAGAAGAAGAAAAAAAAAAGATTCATTGAGGCATTTCATTTGTAAAATACATGTTAAAATCTTTGTCATTGGGATTGCTTTTCTCTTTAGCACAGGACTTCTTTTTTTCTTTTCTTTCTTTCAGAAAGAAAGCTGACCAACACGCAGGGTCTGAAAGGCAAATTGTTGTTGGATTATTATCTTTAAATACCCGCTACTTTTTTTGTAGCAGAATTCTAGCTCTGTATAGGCTAATGTTCCAATTGTTGAAAGCACAAAGGTGTGTAATAAACAACTAGCACATCTATATTTTGCATCTTGTTTTCTTACTGTACCGAAAATGAACCGAACCGTGACCTCAAAACCGAGATTTTTATGTACCGTTACATCCCTATTTATTTGTATAATAGCAATAAGGATGTTCAAACAGTAGAAGTTTTGTTAATCTATTTCCTGAGCTTGAGTGTTGTGAGTGGTAATATGAGTTACAGTGTGATCAATGTAAAAATAAAATTTTAAAGCAACTCTGGTTGGTCTATCGCCGTCATTGGCAGCCAATGCGTTAAAATGAAATGACGGCGCTTAATAGATTAAAGCTTCGAAAATTAAGTCGGAATGGGGAAATAAATAACGCGTCTCGTCAATTTGTTGATTTTACCCTTTTTGACGCATTTGTAGAGTTTTTTGCTGAGCTTTCTGGTAGCGAGCGGCTGTGCGATGGCGTTCACGTTGGCGATTAAATCCTGGTAAGATCTCCCGTTACTGGCGGCCGCTTCGACCTCCTCGACGGGAGCCGACTTCTCCTTTTTCGCCTTCGTCATGTCTTAGTTTTAAAAAATAATTCTGCAAGGATATTGCTGCGAAAAAGTCAAGCTTTGCTAGTTGTACAGAATGTGTAGCACATGTGTTGTGACTTCTTTTTTGTCTTAACTCTTTATTTTGAATTACCGCAGCGCCTCCCACTGGATCGGAGAGTAATGACGGTTTGAAAATCGGTAATAAAAACAACAAAATAGGTTCAAACATATTAGACTTGAGCTTGATATTAAAAAAAAAAAGAAATATAAGCTAAGAGGGATGTATTATTTTATTATTTTGTACACATTATATTTACATTCATATCGATATTAATGAAGTATTTCAGTGCCATTGACGCTGATAGATGTTAAATCATGTAGCTCTTTTTATCATACTCCAGTCAATTAAAAGTAGTTTATCATTAGTAGACGTCCAATTAATTTCGTTTGTTCACTCGCAGCCCCCCCCCTCCTCTTCAAATGGATTGGACGTCTAGCGCCGTCTATGGCAACTAATCAATTAATCTCTTAATTTACACTAATTGTTCATCAATAAAATGTTACAGTTTATAATATAAATGTCTCTCATTCCTTTAAATATTGACTGCGAAAGATAACGCATTTTTTAACGCTTTTTACAGAAAACACTTCCTGTAATGCCCTTGCATGTGGGAAAGCAGAGCCACAGTTTCAGCCGTTTATTGAACATCAGGGCAGGGACGTGCGGTGAGGTTCATGGTTGGTGAGGCACTGACTCCTTTAGTGTCAGATTTCCAAATATATAAACCAAAAAGGGTAGCTTATTCAATTGGCTACTGGTTATTTCATATCTCATCAGCATTCTTCACAAAACACGCACACACGGTTACATATTATCGATACGTAAAAGTAAGAAAATAACATGCATTTGCTCTACACCCTCAATGTGTTGGTCGTCGCAATTCTATAATTCATGCAACATAAATGAGAGTAAAGAGTGGTGTACAAAACCACAGAATTCAATTCTGACCTTTAGTGAAATATTCAGTTGTTTTTAAAACTTTTAATTCTGATACTTTAATCAATTTATTACAGATTGCTAAACAAAAAGTGTGAAAAGAAAAACAAAGAATACTTTATTTAAGGCCAAAATTTAGTTTTTAAATATTCTATTGTATTTTTCTTGGTCTAAGCTCTTCAAAAAAATTTTTTTTTAAATAAGATTGAAATGAAAACTGTTTGTGCTCTTGCGCCTGTCCTTCACCACAAAAACCGGCTTTACTTTGGAAGGGCATAGGTTTGGTATCAACATTCGTAGGGACGATATAACAGCACGGGACATTAATTAGACCAAACAGATTTGATGAAGGGGGCAAAGGGCCACATTTCTCATGTATCTGATCAATGCAAAATAAATCCTTATCTTCTGATTATAACTTTTACATGCATTGGTTCAGATGATACACTGTTCGATTCAAACCTTTGTTTTCAAAAAATACTAAAGAAACATTTTGAAAACTTCCTCAATAAATGTCTGGTTTTTATTAGCAAACATAAACATAATGAAAATAATTCACTTAATAATGGTAGGGTCAATTCTATCCTTACAACATATGGAACTATTGAAAGATCTAAATTCTCTATATAACTGAACATTATATCATGCAAAAAAGGTAAGGTTGCTTAAAAGTTGGTGGGGACAATTTTAGCATCCTGAAAAGTTGGTAGTGTTATGTCCCTACCGTCCCTATGCAAACCCAGCCCTTTTTGTAAAAGTCCTCCTTATTTTCCTTTACTTTAAAAAAAAATCTCTCCGCCTCAATGGAGAGGATTGCTTCAATTAGATCGTTCTGTGTTCTATTTGACAAGCCAGAAAACACAGTGGATGTGTCCAAAAGTCTAGCTAACCTTTCATCTTTCTCAGCAAACCCATGTAATCGTTCTACATATATGCCACGTTTAGAAGAGCTTACACGCTCATCGTTACCACGAAATGTTAACTCCTGTTTAGCTAGGATGCAGGTTGCATTAATGAGGTCTTTCAAACTCTTTTCTTTACCTTAGCTTTGAGGATGCTACCGTTGAGCTTCCGCTGTTCGTCAAAGCCAAATCGATCCTTGAGCTTCCAAAAGTTTTTAAAGCAATCAGGCTTTGAATGTGAGTGGTCGAGCTCTCATGTTTGCTGAGGCTTCGTGGTAGTTTTTTAATGTCACAATATCTCGTGTTAGTCCAGACATTGGCACAAGTTGAGAAGAAAAGGCAGGGAAAGCAGCAAAGGCGATTTTTCGAAGGACAGCCACATAGCCAGTCTTTTCGGGTGTACCAGTCCGTTTGAAAAGCGCGAGTTATCTTCTGTCCCGTAGTTTGAAGCACACCCTTTAGCTCCGGTGTTGTGTTAACCGCGTCCACATTTAACGGAAAGTCCAGTTTCACGTACGCCCCCTTGCAGTGCGGCAGAGCACTATCTGCCGCAATCTGTGCCTTTTCACTGCGGTTTTATTTCCCATCAGCAAAACTAAATATGCCGCTAACAAACATTAAACTTTGAGGGATAAAGACATTAGCCAGACTGTGGAAAATCAGGTCAAATAAACGTATCTGGAAACATTATAATGGCGACATGCAGATGTACGGCAACCAGCACGCTCCAATTCCATGTATCAACCAAGTTTGTAATGGATTGCGCAATCAGAGGTGAGGCTTTACTCGTTGCTGCCGCACCTCTCGTTTCATTTCTTTATTTGAACAGGAAATAGGCAAATTCAGCGATTTTGACTATAAAACATGTTTGAAATGAGTCATACATAAAGAGCAATGGACAAATATTCATATAAATTTGATGCTATAATTATTTTTTTGTCATGATGCTGCCTCCCCTGACCGCACGTCACTGCATCAGGGGAAGCGTATAAAAATACTGGTGCAGGAGCTGCTCTCGACCACTGCTTACACATGTCATGCCACCCCAGCAGGTCCTGCCTCTTAAAGGCATATCCATGATCCAGGTAATGTAAAGTTGTTGTTTTTTTAATGTTTGTATCAAGTGTGTGTGGGACGGTCGGAAACCAGAATTCCTGCAGTTGCTTTTGGAATTGTGAAATTAAGCGTTCTGAAGTTTGGAACAAGGACAATGCAGAAGCCGAGGAAGCGTCAGCGTATATAGTCGTATTCACTCTCTTCCATCTGGTAGATATTGTTTACAGCTGTAGCTTGCTGGTAGATGTGCAGAGATGACGAAGTGGAGCTGAAGCGCACCGAATGGTCAGACGGACGCTGCTGATGACTGAAGCACAGAATTAGAAATATCACAAGAATTGATTTGACTGTCAAGATTACAGTCGATATAATAGAAAATATTAGATCACAAATATTAACTTTCATATTTCCCCTCAAAAAGTTTTCAAGATTACAGTCGATATTATAGAAAATATTAGATCACAAATATTAACTTTCATATTTCCCCTCAAAAAGTTTTGTTTTTGAAGTCAGTTTTACCAGAATAAAGTCTGATTTTCAACATTTCATTTGCAACTTTATGAGAAGAACAGCCATTTAAAAATGTTTAATCTTACAAGATTTAAGTTATTATTGTTATTATCATTTAAAGTAATTGAACTGATTTTAAGTAATTTAAAACAAAAACATGTATGTCTTTGGAAAGAAATTCAATTAAAGTTAAACCTTTGCGAAAGTAGTCACATTTTTAAAGTCAATTGATACTGTAGCGTGTGTAAAGTCGCATTTTTTTTTTCAACATTTCCTCATTTTTTTTATATAGATAGAATCTAGTGAGAGGTTTGCACATTTTGCCCTTTCAGGGTCTACATCAGCTCTTACACATGACATGACACATTTCTTCCGGCAGTTGATACATCATCAAGATATGCAGCTCTTCGACATGAAAAAACCTGAAATGTGGTCAAACAGAGGGTGCTACTTACATTTTAGTCATTCTCTGCCATCTTCCACCTGAGGACAGAAAGAAAAAAAGTTCCATTAAAGTCAAATTTGTGTCACAGTTTATTTTTGTTGCGGCTTTTCAGCCAAAATTCTGCAATGGTGTAGTCACAAGTGTTACAATTATGGTCAAAATTAACAGTAGTCAAAACTACCAGCAATTGAAAATGCTAGATGTCCAATCTGGCTGATGTTTCAGTGCCATTGATGGTGCAAGATGTCCAATCCATTTTGACTGCGAGGGGTGAATGAACATGTGTTTGGAAAACGTAGTCATTATACAAAAATATGGTTTTATATTCATTCATTCATTCATTCATTCATTCATTCATCTTCTGAACCACATACAAACAAACATGGGCAGTAATCTAAAGCTACATGACCTGAAGGAGCCGACCTACCGAAGATGCGGACAATAACAGCTACTGTCAGGACGAAAATCAGCCCAAAGAGTACCCCCAGCAGAATAATCAACTTTGAGATGCTGCGTTGCTGTACATGAGGACCAGAACAAAAAAAAAAAAAAAAATTAAAACAACAACATACATTCAAAATAACTTCCTCATTCAAAAACATGTTTAACTGATTTTTGGTATTCCTCAAAGCGCTGTTGTTGTCCCCTTATATTTCTATCCACATACACGTTTGATGTCTAACCTTGTTTTTAGTCATAGTGGTGATTGATGAGGAATTTTGAAGGCCTTCTAAAGAGGTCGTCGGAGCTGTACAAAAGGAAGTGAAAGTGGAGCATTTTTAGCCCTGTGGCATCCGCTTTTTATATTTACATACACAAATCCATGGCCTTTTTCCTCATTCTAAGCTAAATTTCAATTGAAAACAAATATTTCAAAATTGAAACTATGATTTCATGTGCAAGTACCGTATGTCGCACGGATAATGGCGTCGCTCAGCGTAGATGTCTTGAAACTGGTGCTGTCAGAAGCTGAAACAGAAATAAAGATTTTTATGATCAAATCAAAATCAGACATTTAAAATGTCTGAAATATAAAGTGTAAAATCATTCAATGCAATTGGCACACACATCCAATCCATTTTGACTGGAGGGTTGGTAGCGATCATTTGTCTGTCACAATTGATAAAAGCTAATAAATTAAAAATGGAGTTAGCCCTCTCATACACTTAACTCTCAATTTGTGAATGATCACCGTCACCTTTCACGGTCACAATGGATTGAACGTCCATTGTCGTCAATGGCAATGAGTCATTGGGTTTAAAAATATTAAAAAGTGGAGTTAGCCTACTTTTACTATTACTACTTATCTTACCTACTGCCTGTACACAGGGATATATTCTTTATCCTCTGACAAAAATAACTTTGCAATACTATTATTAATATTTGTGATGGTCAAGAACTCATTAGCTGCCATTAGAAACACATTATTTTCATCTGGAAAGTGAATTTCTTACCGTCCTCTACAATCAGCTTGATGGTGTGTTTCTCATCATTGAATAGACCAAAAATCTCCACCCTGCAGCTGTACATCGCAGTATCCTCCTTCTTCACGTTCAGGATGGTCAACGAGACATCTCCGTCTTGCAGTCGACCCCAGAGCCTATATCTGTCACTTTCTTTCGTCACAATGTAGCCATCAGTCCTGACGATGGTTTCGCCGCAGCCAAATGTAGGCAGAGGTCCGCGTGTCCAGCAGGCCGGCTTATAACTGTTTTTTTTGACGTTGTACGTGCACTTTAGCGTGACATTCTGACCTTGGACTCCCACCACTGGTGAAGCAGCAGACTCACAGACTTAAAATAGAGAGAATCATATTTAGTAGGAGTGTTACATCAATCTGGATTGATGCATTGATTGGTTAACCCTTTCTAGGGAAGTCATGTGACCTATGAGCTAGAATTGACAGCAATAGCCGTCCAATTCATTTTAACTGTGATATGCGGGTGTCCTCTTTAGAGACAAAAATGAAAATTTCACATTTTTTCTGACCTATTATTATATTAAAATCATTGGTTGCCATTGACAATTATGACGTCCAATCCATTTTGACTGGGAAGGGCGAATGAACGTTCGTTTTTAAAATAAAGTACAAGTAATTCTTCTTTTCCTAACCAGCACAAAACATCCTCTGTGAATACTATATATACTGTATACTATTTTTGCCTATGTTTCTATTTTTTTTTAAAATTATCTTTAATTTCCATCATTATTTTATTTCAACATGTTTTCAAATGTAAAAAAGGGGAGATTAATGCAAATATTGTTTTATTTTTTTTGTTTTTAAATTACAAAAAGCTGTGAATATTCTTTCCTACTTATATAGAAATGTTTCAAATAAAAAAAAGGAAAATAAAACAGTAAAATGTAATGAATTGGCACTGAAACATGAGCATTCACTACAAGTCCTCTCAGTTTAAAAGAATTGGACGTCTATACTTGTCACTGGGTCAATGAGTTTATTACTATGAGGGGGGAACAAAATCAATTTTAGAGTGTTATTGGGGTTATAACCAGTGTATTTCTTTCTTTCTTTTTTAAAATGAATCATTCACAGTTTTTAGTCAGGTTTTATGAATTTGTTATTTACTCATAAAATATATATAAAAAATATTATTCATAATCAAAACAAAAAAATACAATTATAATTAAGACCTGGTATCCACAAAGGTGAACATCACATTTTGACTCAGGTTGGTCAGACTTCTTTACCAAATGTGGCCCATGTGACCAAGAATGTGATGTCCACGAAAAGGGTAAAAGATCATATTGCTTGACTAGTGAAAATACATTACGTTGATCTTGTTTCCTGGAACAAATATGACACAAGATAAGCGCATTACCTGAAAGGAGGCAAAATAGGAGAAACGTCCTCATCTTCTTTTAGCGCTGGTGAGAATCATCGGTATCATCATTGGAGGAGTTCGGATCAAAATTGGCACGTGTGCAGATTACACGTACAGACGTGTGTGGTAATCTTTTTTTCCCTTTTAAATTGTGAACATGAACTGAAAAGTAGCACTCATGACTTCATTTGTGTGGCTCAATCGCCTTCCTGTGTGACTTCGAACTCTAGGTTTCATTTCCTTTTAGTCGATAGTGCTGTGACACATTCATTTAATAAAAAGATTGACTTATTAGAAATTTTTAAAAACAAAACTAAGAAATAAAAGATTCTTCTCAAAAAAAAAAAAAGCTTGTCATCCCTTATGTTGACCCTTTAAGGTTCAAGCCTATTTTGTGCAATTCTGCATGCCTTTGACGTTGCCTTTATATTTCAAATTTGTTCACATTGGCCTGGTTGGGTCCCTTTGTTCAGGACTACATAACCTTCATGTTCAAGCTGTTGTTTTCTTTACTGACCAATTATAATCAACATTTTGCACCCAAATCGACAAAAAAATCCCAAACTCTTTTGTCAAAATTAGTAATATTGATGTCCTATTGAGAATCAGACATGCTCAACAAACCGATTTGAAGCCTTAGAATATTTATTCAACTTGTTAGGATAACCATTCAACAGAAAAAAAGTGACTGAATAGTTTTAGATTTTTGGCATTGACACAAACTATGGTCAAAACAGGTTATATACAGTACAGTAGACCAACAGTACAAAAAATGATATATTTAACACAAAAAGGGTTTGTGAGGTTAGTTATTGCATCCACCACCTTATAAAAACTATACAAATATAATCAAGCTTCTCGAAAACACACATACAAATGACTGTAGAAAAAAAACATTCAAATATAACATTGAAAAAAAGTATATTCAAAAATTTTGACAATAAACTAGTCCAGTTCAATTTTTTCAGGCATGCAACTCAGTTTTGCCCTGGATCAAGACACAGGGCCACGTCACACAGCCCACTCTTTAGGGGAGTGTCAGTCCTCCTTCTGCCCTTTGTGCACTGCTGTCACTCTTCTCACTCGCCAACTCATCCGAAGAAAACAATGACAAATCTGGCCCATCCTCTTCCTTAAGTTGATGAACTAATGCATTAGCTTGCTCTAAATTTAGTTTTCGATTCAGGAAGCACGTTTCACAAAGTCGCTCGCTCAATCCAACCGGCCGTTGCTCGCTATCTTGCCTCCCTTCCATTAGGTGGCACCTTGCCCGGCAATACATTAAAAATGTTCACATCACGTCCGTCCTTCGTGGCCTCACAATGACTCCTATGAGATGTAGTTTTTCGTGGTGCTTTCGTATTTTGAAAAAGGGCAAGAAATGATGGAAATATGGAGACAAACATGCGGTCCATTCAGCATTTTAATGTTTATATATGAGGGCAATAAAACCATAAAACTCAAATGACATTATTTCCCATTTTACTTGGTCGATTTACTTCAACTAAAACGAGAGTGAACCTCAACTTCCGCACTTTCAAACGAGACCAACCAGCAGCACGGTGGGTGACGTAATTACAATGTGACGAGGCTTCAGATATGACGTGCACGCAGGAAGTGTGGGCGCATTCCAAGACTTTTAAGAGTTAAAAGATAGAAATAAACAAATGAAAGAACTTTTCCTCTCTAATGGTTTAATAATACAAACACTGTTGGTAGAAAATGCAATTTCTAGAGGAATTGTTTGGGGATGCTTTGCTCTCCCATGAGTCATAGATTGGAGATTTTCAGTCACTTCTGACTAATTCAGGGCCATTTTTGTGTTGCTTACCTTGTTAACTCACTGGCTGCCACTAACCGCTCAAGACGTCCAATTCATTTTGACTGGATGGGGCAAATGAACGAATGCATTCCCACAAATAAAAACTAATCTTAATCTAAAAAAAGAAAGCTTATGTCTTCCCTTTTTGTAAAACAAAATGTTAACGCAACAGAAAAAAATGTATCGTCATCAAGTCTTGTCCTCCCTACTGGTAAAACACAGAAAAACGTAAGTTACCTTCCTCCCCATCCAAAGAAAAAAGTGTCTAAATATAATTTTAAGTTTATTTTCATTTCATTATTATTTTTGTAAGAAAAATAAAATTCAGAATTTAATGTAATAACAATCTTTAGTTGATTTTTCTCATCTTTTTTAATGTATTTAAAGTGGGATAACTGGCAGTGAATGCTAATTTTTCCGTGCCATTGACGGCGCACAATGAATTGGACGTCTAGCGCCGTCAATAGCAACAAATAAGTTCAATGACTGTCCTATAAAGGGTTATACTAAAATAAACCAAGATTAAGAACTGAACATGGATATTGATATGCAAAATTAAGGTTCTTTTCAGTTTTACACATACATGTCTGCCTCTACTTCTTCTGATTCGCTCCTGTGGTTGTCAGTCAGCGCCTTTAGATTGGTCCTCCAGATTCCTGTAGCCAATACGAAATAAAAACTGCAGTCAAGAAAAATGGAAAAACAGGCAAAATATGAAAAAAATATTTTCTATAGGAGGAATTTCATTTTGAGAATTCTGGGGAAGTGACAAGCCCCTTTCACACACATATTTCAGTAAATTCCCATGTAATGTGACGCGGGATTTAATCGCGTCATTGCTTTCACGCATGGAGAGATATCCCAAGAATGACGTGGGTTGGACACTTTCACAGACTTGTTCTGTGTTGTCCACTGGCGGGGAGGGCTGTTGCCGCGATTTTATAACTCAGACATTACGTCATTTTTGTTCGGCATCGGCTGTCACAATGTTGGTCAAATCATGTTTTTTTACAGAGCCGTTTGTGGAAGCGTTCTCGACATCGTAACTGCAGCCAGCTCACGCTCATCAAGACTTTATTAAAGCCCAGGCGATCCATGAGAAGGGTGCTGAGATATTAACTTGCTGGGCGCCATTCAACACTTCTGCGGCCCTTGTTGTTGTGCTGTTATTTGAGTGTATTTGTTTTGTTGTCTTATCGGCTCTCTGCCTACCGCTTAGGTTAGTATTATTGATTCCCGTCGACCTACTGTTACGGACTCATTGTGTTATTCCCTCTTTTTCGCGATTGCGTGTATTTTTGTTTGTATTTAATAAACTCTTGAAAACTCCCGTTGTTTTCTGGTTTGAGGTACAACCTTATTTCTGAAATTGTGGACCCAAACATCGGCAACAAAATAAACCACACATTTCCAAAGATGGACGATGGACTCGCTTCCTCGGCTCTATGATCCAATAGCAATTCAATTTCGCTATGTTTTCAGTTTAATTTAGCTATTTTCAGCTTACTATGTTAATAATTGCGATGTTTGTTCACTGCTTTTTGTCTTACTGCGAAGAAAGAGGAAGTGACGATCGGCCCACCATGATATTTATGTCATCAGCCATCGTGCTGTGAACTAGGAAATTAACGCTTGCTTTCACATAAGCCTCGTCCCGGGACTTTCCCGAGTATTATACTGAGAAATGTCGTGCCGTGAAATGTCCACGTAATCTCCACTTCAGTCGACCCGGGAAATTGCGTTCACATACAAGGGCTGCATGTTTAAATCCCGGGATTTTCACAGTGTTTCGGCGTATGTGAAAGGGGCTATAAACAGCTGTTGCTTCAATGACAGCCATTGAGTTCAATGAGTGCCCGATAAAGGGTAAAGCATATTTTGACCTTTGAACTCTTAAATTTGGGAAATTGACAATGAAAATTGGGGAATTAGGAGAATGTCTTATACAGTGGTACCTCTACATACGAAGTTAATCCGTTCCAGGAGCTTGTTTGTAAGTCGAAATGGTCGTATGTCGAGCAGGATTTTCCCATAGGAATACATTATAATTCCATTAATTCGTTCCACAGCCCAAAAACCTGCACTAAATCCTTAAAAAATACTGCTGGTACTATTACAAATGGCAATAACATACAGCAAAACAAATAAATAATAAATAAAAATCGGATTAATAATGTAATAATAATAATAATTCCTGTAATAGTGTAACGAAACGGGTTCTAATAAGGCGGACGTTTTTTTCTGTACCTGAAGGCACCGCGGCGCTGACGTGACAAAGAGGGAGGGGAGCGGGTGAAAGTTTACTTTCGCTTTCAATGCTTTCTTGAGAACATCGTCAATTGCAGCAGACAGCAGGCGTTTTGTGTTAAATAAGTTGTGAAAGAAATGATGAAAACGTGGCGAAGCTGGCGATTTCTCTGGAGATGTTACCACAATAAGAATTGTCAGCTTAACTTATAAAGACTGGCGAACGATGGTCGGAGGAGGACCGTGGAGATGTATTGTTGAGCCATTTCACGGATGCCCACCCTACGCTCATATTTTTCTGTCATTTGCATCTTCATTTAGAAGGTAAGCGTCAACTTTTTCCTTGTTTCACCACCTGTACCAACCTTTTCTGAAACCTGTGTTGATTTGTCACACAAGAAAATCCGCCGTGCATTCGTCTGCGGTGCTGCCATTGTCGTCGTATTTCGAGCATGTCGTCGGATGTAGAAACAAATGGCGAGTCAAATTTTACGTCGGATGTCGAAAAGTTCGTGTGTCGAAGCGATCGTATGTAGAGGTACCACTGTAGTTCCCAAAATGTCCCAAATGTAGCCAATATAGTGTACGAACTGTAAGCCGCAGTCAGTATCACTGCGGGTACGAAGATGATGAAGGCGCTCCTAAGTGTGTTTCCGAGGAACATCCACAGATTAGGGCTGTCCTTCTTGCCAACAGGCGTCTGTCGCCGAGAGACAAGTGTTAGAAAAACAACAAATTGTGCCATCTGCCACCCATTTTTGTTATCTTTACCTGAACCCGTGCTACCACTGGTCCGGTTGTGTCGTCTACTGTGCTATCCCACCAAATCACGCTCTGCGTGACATCAATTCCTTCCTCGTCTTCCAAGTTGACACTTTGTGTAGTCGGCGGTGCGTTCAGGTTACCGTCGCCTGGAAACAATTTCGGTATTTTTTGACTGTATGTAAAACTGCACTATGGAGGACCAAGAGAGTATTATGTAAATATTTATCTATACAGTATATTTCAATTTGAATGATTTGATTTCTATTCTGTATTTGTATATTTGTACGTATTTATCAAATTTTTACATTACCATAATTTTCGCATTATAAGGCGCACCTAACTATAAGACACCGCTCACCAAATTTGTCACGAAAACGACATTTGTTCATAGATAAACCGCACTGGACAAACAGACGCAGCTGCCCTCACTGTATTATGGGATATTTACACCAATCGATATTAACCGGTAACACTTTATTTGACAGTGGCATCATACGACTTTCGTAAGACCAAATGAGCCACCATGAAGCTTTGAACCAATCGGCTGAAAAGCTTCATTGCTTCAAGAAGCTTCATTTGGCCATCACTGCTCCCTTGGGAGAGACAGTTAACCTCTGCTGCCACCTGCTGTCAGAACTGTTGTTGTCCAACATGCCTCTTAGCATGCATTTCACTGCTACAGATGTAAATAACAATCCAAATTCATGTTTTGTGCTAATTATTTCTTCAGTTACTGTTCCAGTTATTTCATTAATTGCTAGTTATGGTATTTGGTATCACTTTATTTGACAGTAGTGCCATAAGACTGTCATTAGACATGACACTGTCATGAGCATTAATGACTGCTTATAACAGATGTCATTTAAAGTTATCCGGCAAATTATCTCACTTTTGAATTGATGTAAAAGATCCAAGATGGACATAAATGGAGTTAGTGACATAATTTGCCAGATGACACTTAATGACATCTGTCATAAGCATTCAGTAATGCCCATGATAGTGTTATGTCATAATTATGACAATCTTATGATGCCGCGGTCAAATAAAGTGTTACCTATTAAGCCAAATAAATCAACAACTTAGCCGCACTGGACAAGCTGCAGGATTCAAAATGAAAGAAAAAAGTAGCGAAAATTACAGTAATTATTTTAATATTTTTTATTTATTATTTAAAACATATAGATATTTTTTTCTATGTCGCAACATTTATTTTGATTGTATGTTTTGATTTGGATTTTGGAATAAAAATTGAAATAAGCAAAAATGTAGAATAGATGCTGAAATAAATAAAAATTGAAATGAATAAATACTTAACTAATTACAAATTTTAAATAAATGTATGTTATTAAATTCTGACAAAATAATGGTAATAAATATTTAACTAATATTGGAATAATACATGTGAAAAAATGTTGAAATAAATAAACAAAAATAGAAATAAAAAATAGTAAATAAATCTTAAAAAAGAAAAATATAATATACTTAAATAACCACATATTAAAGTCACATTTAAATATGTAATTATGAACTAAATAAATAAATAAAAAAGAACTAAATCTATGAAAGTAAATGTTGAAATAAAACAATAAAAGTGAACCGAATAGTCAAGTAAAATATAAAAAAAATAAGATGAATGAATGAATTTAAAACCAAAATGAATAAATGTTGAAATAATTAAACAAATTTTAAACACAAATATAAATAAATCTTTATATAAATGAACACTGAAATAACATATATAATATCACATTTAACTACTGAATTTTGTATTTATCTATTTTATTTTGGCACCCTTGGTCCTCTACACCAAACCAGCATTTTTCCAATTATAACCCGTGTCCGATAAACTGACGTTTTAGGACGATGAGGAGAACAGAGAAGGTTTTATCATTAAAAGGTCCGGGCAGCTCAACCCGGCAGTGGTATAAGCCTGAATCTGAAGGTCGCACGTTGAAGATGGAGAGCGAGGGAGAGTTGGCGTCTCTCGTGTCCCAAGACACAGAGTACCTGCACACAGTGAAGGAATGGAAGATCGGTACCAGTGGAAACCACAAAAAGCATTGTGGGACTTGAAGTAGTGGACCAAACCTGAAGGATTTCTTGTAGATCAGACGCTGGCCCGCCACATGGGCCAAGGTGTTGTGGCAGGAGAAGACAGCTGGCTGGCCACGCCCCCAGCACACGTGCATGCCGCTTCTCTCTGCAGCCATCACACGGCAAGGCAGCACCACTCTTCGCCCTTCTGTGCCCACCACTGTCTCAGCAGAACCGGCAAATACTCAAGGAACCACGAAAAAAATGAAAGATTAGAGTTTATATTTTCTTTTTTAACTTATTAGCTGCCACTGATAGCAATAGACATCCGATCCATTCAGACTGGGAGGGGTGGCAGCGAATCTATCGCTGTCAATGGCTTACTTCCTATAAGTACTCACCTGTTCCTGCGACACAGGTGGCGAAGCAAAGCTGGAGCAGCAACGACATGTTTGCCCTCGTATTCCCATGAGAGAGACGGAGGCCAAAAGAGGCGAGCAGACGACTTGGTAACTTTTGCCACTTCCCTTTTCCATTCGAAGGTATTTTTAGAAAGTGTTTCTGCTGTCCAAACAAAAAACAACAACAAAAAGAACCCTCAGTGATTTTCATTTCTTTAACATCTGAAAACAGTAAGAGGTGAGGGGTCAGACATTCTCATGTTAGGCTTCATTCCTGTCTAATTAGATTTCTTAAAATGGAAAGAAAAACACAGCTTTATTGACTCAATGGCCTGCTTTGGACATATAGATGATATTAATATTGGCATCAAACCAACCAGAAGGGTTGGGTACCAGTACCAATCAAACCATTGGTAATAATAATATGGAGGTCAACTTATAAATGCGGTGAATTATATCTAGTACCGATTGACGCTTACTTTTTAAAAACATTTTCAATGCAGTCTCCCAGCACTGTCACACATTTTTCCCCATTTATGCACAAGCAACCGTATTCCCTCAGCGTAAAAATCTTTGGACTGGTGTCTCAACCAGTCGTTCACGACACTTTTGACATAATCGCTTTCAAACTTTGTGCCATTTTTAGGACAGTTTTTCAGCTGAAACATGTGCTTCCATACACAGTTGTCATTCTGTTATGGATTTTAACTGGTTTGCATCCTTCAGCGACCAAAATTTGGCCGCTGTTCAATCCTAGAGCAGGCTTCCTGGTCGGCAATTTTTGTTAATCGCCAAAGCTCTCAAAGTTTGTTTTTTAAGGGTTTAGGGAAAGAAAGAAATTAAATCCATGTGAAAAAGAAGTGAAACAGAAACATTATTTTTTAAAAATGTAAGCTCCTATCTATATTAGAAGTCGTCATTCTAAAAAATTCACCATATTTATTGAACGACATTGCCACGTAAAAACGTTTCGTTATCAACCAGTCCTTTTGAAAATCCATCAAGATTTCGTCAAATTAAGAGTATTTTAGTAGAGCATAGACTTCATTATCAGTTGACGGGAAACGGGGCTCAGGGCGGATCCGTAGGGGGCCTGTTTTGAAAAACTTAAAACTTCAGATATTTTCAAAACCAAAGCTCCTAGCGACCTAAAATCAAAACAAGCACCTCCTCAGGCATATATGAGTCTCCATCAGCAGCGACATCAAAAAATTCAAAGTCGTTCCCTAATAAAATCCTGTTTAATTGTTTGTTTATACAAGAATAAGAAACCTTAAAATGGCTATAAAATTGTCAAATTTTACACTCGATGCACACAAATCACCAAGTGCAGAAATAATCACCTATATTTTCAGGATCAATAGCAATATTTAATATAACATATTTTGCCCAAAATAGCAACTTAAGTCTTTTTTCAAATTTAGTGCAAGTTTTCAACAGCCGATAAATCACTCAATTTTCACATCAGATACTTAATACTTGAGGAAAACATGCAGAATAATCTTAATTTTACCCAACAAAAGCAAAATTTGCCTTTTTCTATATACAATCACATCTTATTTAGGTTGAATTCCGCTATTGCTATTCAAAATCCAACAATGCGGGTGTCACGAAACAAAGAGCTTTTTCAGCTGAAAATTCTTGTAAATAAATGCTTAAATCGCTGACTTCCTATAGATATGAACGTAAAACAGTCTAGATTCTTGGTTAAAAGCAAAAAACGGGCAGTTATCGTTGATTTTACAAAAAATATTTCAAGCAAAAGTTACGGTATTGTGTAATCCAACATGGCGGTTGTCACGAAACAAAGAAAGAGCTTTTTAAGTTGAAAATTCTTGTAAATAAATGCTTAAATCGCAGCATTTCTATAGATATGAATATAAAAAAGTCTAGATTCTTGGTTAAAAGCAAAAAAACGAGCAGTTACGTTTACGTTAACATTTCAAGCCAGTTATACTAATTTTATCCTTTGATTTTTTTCACGTTTCAAAGTGCATGCACGGTGCTATTTACTATAATGATTACCTTAAATCCTCGACCAAATCACTCTTAAGATACTCCTGCCTGCTTGTATGCAGTAAAACCTACAGTTGTGGTCAAAAGTTTACATACACTTGTGAAGAACATAATGTCATGGCTCTCTTGAGTTTCCAGTTATTTCTACAACTCTGATTTTTCTCCGAAAGAGTGACTGGAACAGATACTTCTTTGTCACAAAAAACATTCATGAAGTTTGGTTATTTTATGACTTTATTATGGGTTAACAGAAAAAGTGATCAAATCTGCTGGGTCAAAAATATACATACAGCAACAAGAATTAGCAATTTCTTGTGAGTGATTATTGACTTGAACAATCATTGACTTGAACAAGTCAGGAAAGTCACTTGGAGCCATTTCAAAGCAGCTGCAGGTCCCAAGAGCAACAGTGCAAACAATTGTTTGTATGTATAAAGTGCATGGCACTGTTTTGTCACTGCCACGATCAGGAAGAAAACGCAAGCTATCACCTGCTGCTGAGAGAAAATTGGTCAGGAGGATGATGATTCAACCGAGAATCACCAAAAAGCAGATCTGCCAAGAATTCGAAGCTGCTGGAACACAAGTGTCAGTGTCCACAGTCAAGCGTGTTTTGCATCTCCATGGACTGAGAGGCTGCCGTGCAAGAAGGAAGCCCTTGCTCCAAAAGCGGCACCTTAAGGCTCGACGTGCTGCTGATCACACGGACAAAGATAAGACCTTCTGGAGGAAAGTTCTGTGGTCAGACGAAACAAAAATCGAGCTGTTTGGCCACAATGCCCAGCAATATGTTTGAAGGAGAAAAGGTGAGGCCTTTAACCCCAAGTACACCATGCCTACCGTCAAGCACGGTGGTGGTAGTATTATGCTGTGGGGCTGTTTTGCTTCCAATGGAACTGGTGCTTTACAGAGAGTAAATTGGATAATGAAGAAGGAGGAATACCTTCAAATTCTTGAAGATAACCTAACGTCATCAGCCCGAAGATTGGGTCTTGGGCGCAGTTGGGTGTTCCAACAGGACAATGACCCCAAACACACATCAAAAGTGGTAATGGAATGGCTAAATCAGGCTAGAATTAAGGTTTTCGAATGGCCTTCCCAAAGTCCCATTGAGAACTTGTGGACAATGCTGAAAAAACAAATCCATGTCAGAAAGCCATCAAATTTAACTGAACTGCACCAATTCTGTCAAGAGGAGTGGTCAAAGATTCAACCAGAAGCTTGCCAGAAGCTTGTGGATGGCTACCAAAAGCGCCTAATTGAAGTGAAAATGGCCAAGGGACATGTTACCAAATATTAGCGCTGCTGTATGTATATTTTTGACCCAGCAGATTTGATCACTTTTTTCTGTTCACCCATAATAAAGTCATAAAAGAACCAAACTTCATGAATGTTTTTTGTGACAAAGAAGTATCTGTTCCAATCACTCTATCAGAAAAAAAATCAGAGTTGTAGAAATAA
Organism: Corythoichthys intestinalis; assembly: GCF_030265065.1. NCBI lineage: Eukaryota > Metazoa > Chordata > Actinopteri > Syngnathiformes > Syngnathidae > Corythoichthys > Corythoichthys intestinalis. Next base: position 14,980,984 of record NC_080412.1, read on the forward strand.
CTGGAAACTCAAGAGATTCATGACATTATGTTCTTCACAAGTGTATGTAAACTTTTGACCACAACTGTACGTCCTATATCCACCTAAATCCGGCATTAGAACACAGCGTGTGTTTGAGTTTATCAAAGTGAAAGCCAACTCAACGTTCTGCCTGGGTCGGCACCCTACGGGAAGGCATGGCACAATGTCTGTGGGCGCTGTCTTGTCAACTGATGGTGGAGTCTATGAGTGGACAAAAATCACTCGACTTAGATACGCTGCAAAGGAGACTATTAGAAGTCCACTGCTTTAAGATGGCCACAAGGAATCCTAATTAAGTGCAAGGTTCTCAAGTTTTTACTGTTGCTCTTTCCTATTCTATATTCATTTATTTATAATCATCCCGCACTGTAAATGTGTTTTCAAATGTTTCATGAATTTAAATGTGTTGAAAGTGTGTTTTGAGTAATCTTTATTACCTCTCTACAAATGATGTTCGCCCACTGCAGGGAGATTTGGAGTGTAAACCCTGCCATTAACCTGCTTTTGCAGTATAAAATAAAATGGGTTTATTGGTTGTTAATATCAATACAAAAAATGTTGTCCAACACTCACTCGCAGTAAGCGCGTGTCATAACAAAATGACACACATCCTCACAATTTAGGTTAAAGACACAGATGAGGTTAGAGCCTCAAGGAAATCAATGTGCATCAATGTGTTTTGTACATGCCTGTGAATACAAAACAACAATCTGGCTAATTTGTGTCGAGGAACATCATGTCGCCTTCTGTCAACTTGAAAAAACACATCACCGAGCTGAGAACAAAGCGCCTGCTGAGGAAGAGGAGACAAATTGTAAAACCACGTTGTTACATCATCATCTTCATCGCGAAGGAGGTGAAACACTGACCTCTAAGAGTCACCTACTGTTGGGCTGGGTGATATGGCCTGATTAGAAAATGTCCGATTCTTTTCAACACAAATTTTCATTTATATTTTTTACCTACTTTTTTAACGAGACAATAGAAACGACATTAAAAGAGCACATTAAAAGTGAGAAAGCACATAAAAAGTTTAACCCTTTCTAGGGAATTCATTGAACTTATAGACACACAAGACACCATTGACACACAAGCCCTCCAATCCATTTTGACTGGAAGGTCATATATAATAAGTTGATAAATAATAAACTAAATTAGCTTTAAAAATATTCATTCATTTTCCGAGCTGCATATCCTCTCGAGGGTCGCGGGGTTGCTGGAGTTCATCCCAGCCAACTATGGGCAGTAGGCTGCGTACACCCTGAATCGGTTGCCAGGCAGTCACAGGGCACAAGGAGACGAACAATCATTTACGCGCACACTCATACCTTGGAGAAACAGGGAGTGGTCCATCACCCTACCATTCATGTTTTTGGGATCTGGGAGGAAACCGGAATACCCGGAGAAAACCCACACGGGCACGGGGAGAACATGCAAGCTCCACACAGGTAGGCCAGAGTCTGGGACTGAACCCTTGATCTCAGAATAGTGACGTAATAAATATCATATATATATATATATATATATATACACACACACACACACACACATATATACAGTGCCTTGCAAAAGTATTCGGCCCCCTTGAACCTTGCAACCTTTCGCCACATTTCAGGCTTCAAACATAAAGATGTAAAATTTTAATTTTTTGTCAAGAATCAACAACAAGTGGGATACAATCGTGAAGTGGAACAAAATTTATTGGATAATTTAAACTTTTTTAACAAATAAAAAACTGAAAAGTGGGGCGTGCAATATTATTCGGCCCCCTTGCGTTAATACTTTGTAGCGCCACCTTTTGCTCCAATTACAGCTGCAAGTCGCTTGGGGTATGTTTCTATCAGTTTTGCACATCGAGAGACTGACATTCTTGCCCATTCTTCCTTGCAAAACAGCTCGAGCTCAGTGAGGTTGGATGGAGAGTGTTTGTGAACAGCAGTCTTCAGCTCTTTCCACAGATTCTCGATTGGATTCAGGTCTGGACTTTGACTTGGCCATTCTAACACCTGGATACGTTTATTTTTTAACCATTCCATTGTAGATTTGGCTTTAGGTTTTGGATCATTGTCCTGTTGGAAGATAAATCTCTGTCCCAGTCTCAGGTCTTGTGCAGATACCAACAGGTTTTCTTCCAGAATGTTCCTGTATTTGGCTGCATCCATCTTCCCGTCAATTTTAACCATCTTCCCTGTCCCTGCTGAAGAAAAGCAGGCCCAAACCACGATGCTGCCACCACCATGTTTGACAGTGGGGATGGTGTGTTCAGGGTGATGAGCTGTGTTGCTTTTACGCCAAACATATCGTTTTGCATTGTGGCCAAAAAGTTCAATTTTGGTTTCATCTGACCAGAGCGCCTTCTTCCACATATTTGGTGTGTCTCCCAGGTGGCTTGTGGCAAACTTTAAACGAGACTTTTTATGGATATCTTTGAGAAATGGCTTTCTTCTTGCCACTCTTCCATAAAGGCCAGATTTGTGCAGTGTACCACTGATTGTTGTCCTATGGACAGACTTTCCCACCTCAGCTGTAGATCTCTGCAGTTCATCCAGAGTGATCATGGGCCTCTTGGCTGCATCTCTGATCAGTTTTCTCCTTGTTTGAGAAGAAAGTTTGGAAGGACGGCCGGGTCTTGGTAGATTTGCAGTGGTCTGATGCTCCTTCCATTTCAATATGATGGCTTGCACAGTGCTCCTTGAGATGTTTAAAGCTTGGGAAATCTTTTTGGATCCAAATCCGGCTTTAAACTTCTCCACAACAGTATCTCGGACCTGCCTGGTGTGTTCCTTGGTTTTCATAATGCTCTCTGCACTTTAAACAGAACCCTGAGACTATCACAGAGCAGGTGCATTTATACGGAGACTTGATTACACACAGGTGGATTCTATTTATCATCATCGGTCATTTAGGACGACATTGGATCATTCAGAGATCCTCACTGAACTTCTGGAGTGAGTTTGCTGCACTGAAAGTAAAGGGGCCGAATAATATTGCACGCCCCACTTTTCAGCTTTTTATTTGTTAAAAAAGTTTAAATTATCCAATAAATGTTGTTCCACTTCACGATTGTGTCCCACTTGTTGTTGATTCTTGACAAAAAAATTAAATTTCATATCTTTATGTTTGAAGCCTGAAATGTGGCGAAAGGTTGCAAGATTCAAGGGGGCCGTATACTTTTGCAAGGCACTGTATATATATTTTTTTTAAATCTCAATTTTGTTTTGAATAAAAAATGAATTTCTTAAATAAATAAAAATAATAATCTTTTTACTGAAGCTCTTTTTTATTATAAAAGAAAAATATTTAAATTAATTAAATATTTAAAATGAACAAGAGAATATTTTTTTTTCTTCTCTTTTGTTTAATGAAAAAAAAAAAGTAAAAAAGTGCACTTGAAAATATAAAAAAATATGAGAATACTGTATTTACTATTGACTCATTTGATGCCACTGACAACAATAGTTGTCCAATTCATTTAATATTTTAAGTCAAGTAATTCGAGGGTGAATCAAAAATTATCCACACGTTACTCTATAGCACATTCTTAGTTTAACTTTTTCGCAAAATTTCTAAACACGTGTCGACTACTGTGTCACATATTCAAGATCAGCTAATCGAATTGTTCATTCGGTTTTAACACGTGTTATTATCAGTTGATAAAAATGGACGCTCCACTTGCACAATGCACCAGAGAAGAACAGCGTGCTGTGGTCCGATTTTTGTGGTCAGAAGGTTCACTGGGGCAAAAATTCATAAAATACTCTTCACAATATGGAGACAATGCATTATCGAGAAGAATTGTATATGAGTGGATTGAGAAGTTTAAAATTGGCCGGGCCAGTGTGAAACATGCAGAAGGAGCAGGACATCCATCAACCTCCAGCAGTAAGACTGCAAGTTCAACAAATTATATTGGCAAACCATTGATGAGATGCACAATCTTTGCAGATCAGTTTTGGCTGCGCTCAAGAAATCATTCATGAAATCCTGGAGTACAATAAAGTTTCTGCATGGTGGGTGCCAAGACAACTTACAGAAGAGCACTAGCGTAGACATTTGGAGATCTGCCAAACGTTACTGAACCGCTACAACAATGAAGTTGAAGCATTTTTGAGTCGAATAGTCACTGGAGATGAATCATGGGTTCATCACTACAGTCCTGAAACCAAGAGGCAAAGCTTGGAGTGGAAACATCCATCCTCCCCGGTAAAGAAAAAATTCAAGAGTCAACTATCTGCAGGAAAGGTTATGCTAACCATTTTTGGGGTTCGGAAGGGCATATTTTGGACAATTTTCTGGAAAAGGGGAGTACAACCAACAGTATAATTTACTGTGATTTGATAGCCAAGCGCCTGAAGCCTGCAATTCGCACCAAACGCTGAGAATTACGGTCAAAGAAAGTTTTGCTACAGCATGAAAATGCATGCCCACATGTTGCAAAGGAAACCACTGAAACCATTAACAAACTGAGTTTTGAGGTGCTGGAGTATCCTGCATATAGTCTAGATCTTGCTCTTTCCGACTATCATCTCTTTTCTCCACTCAAAAATGCATTACACAGTCGTAAATTTTCTTCTGAAGAAGCAGTGCAAAAAGCGGTGCATACATGGTTGTGTGACCAGCCAAAGACTTTCTTTTCAGATGGCATTCATAAGCTTGTAGACCGCTGGAACAAGTTCATCGAAATGAGTGGATCTTTTTAGTGTTTTGTGTTGTTAAAATGAACAAAAAAATAAATAAACGTGCGGATAATCATTGATTTACCCTCTTAGAAGAATTGCTGTTTTATCTTCACTAATGTTTACTATGAACTCATTGCCTGCCATTGACAACGATGTCCAATGACTAGGAAGGGCGATTTTGTTCATTCGCTCTCTCAGACAAAATGGTTTGGAACAAAGCCATGTGGAAAGAGTGGCGACACTATCTGATCTCGCCGAGGGGGGTCACGTGGTTCACGTAGGCCTGAGTAGTTCCAAGAACAAGCAGGGCTGTAATGGTTTTGGATGGAACTGACAGCGTTAATTGCGACATTTATAGTAAAATTCATTAAATCGTGTATCTAAGTACTTGTTTGATTATCTCATTGGGGTCCGCCCTTGTCGAAGCGATGTTTGGAAGTATTCGAGGCTCTATTACCTGGAAGTACCAGGAGGTAAAATCGTATAATGGATCCCAATGGGCGTGTCACAACTCTCTTTCTACATGGCTCTGGATTGGCTATAGACCCCAATCACGTGACGTCAAAACTACGCACCCCTGATTGGTGCCGCCATATTGTCCGTCAGCTCATCGTGTTTACATATTACCGCTACGTACATTCCTCCTATTACTGCGTGTTTTTCTGCTTGTCTAAGGAATCACCGCCTAGTAAACGAACCAAAAAAACCTTCCTGACAGTCGTTAACATTGATTAATCAAAATGGTGAAGGCATGTGTGGCGGTTGGTTGCAGTAACAGAGAAGATAAAGGGTCATTTTGTAGTTACTGTGTGCCCATTGTTAAAAGGGCAAATCTCGAAAGCAGCACGGTTTGTTTAACTCGGTCCATGATGCTTTTGTGTCGACAGCCGTTAGACAGCGGCGAAAACATTAATATGATGCCAACACGATCGCAGACATCATCAGACGGAGACTACGAAGCTCGTCGCCACATTCGCGCAGCAAGAAGGTGAGCGCAACAACAGGTGTTGTGCCGAAAAATAACCGCCCTGCGTGAAATGTCCCCCCTGACGGGAGCGCCCACACGGAAACGACTTTCTTGTACTGTGAATATGTATTATTTTACTCTGCTTGAACTAATAAATGTCATACCTGTGTGATTGTCATTGGGATATGGTCGTGAAAACCTGTAGACTAATATATTTCTGTCCAAAGATGGTTATGTGGCCCAGTCCACGATTTGTTACCAAAATACAGTACTAATATTTTGTGTAATTTAATTATTTAAAACTGATCTTACAGTCGTAAATCCATTACTGTAATGCGTCCATGAAAACATTTGATGTTTTCACGTCACGTTATAAATAAGCGCTCCAGTCAGGGGGGACATTTCATGCAGGGCAGCTATTTTTCGGCACACACCGGCCCGTTGTCGATCAAGTTTCATTTTACAATCGTGACAACGGTGACGCTCAGCTGACCAAATGTCGGGCTATAGTGGGGCCGGTGCCGATTTTGGGTACCCGACTCCTCATTGTGACATAAAGTGGAGTATGATTGGAAATTTTGTGGTCTCAGGACGAGCTCTGACGCACGGGACGGGACCGGACAGGAGGAAACATCGGTTTGGGCATCAAATATGGATCTGGCGACTGGATCAACCGAAGTTTTCCAAATAACGGCTTTTATGCAACTCATCCAATGAGTTTACATCGTCTGAAAGCACTGGGGCTTCCATAATTTGCAAGTGAATTCGCCTTTAGAAACTACGATCATTGACAATATGGACACACAATGACGGACAATATGGCAGCACAGTACAGCGATCACGTGATTGTGTGACGTTGGTGATTGGGGTCTATAGCGCTGTCAATGGCAGTCAATGATTGCCTTATAAAGCCAAATGTCTGTAATGGCAATTATTTCCATCATTACATTTTGCTGCATAATTCTTATAAATACTTGTTAGTTTACCGTCTACTGGATGTAAACTGTGAAACAAATTCTTAACTGTGCTTGAAAGGGTTTTATAATAAGGATTTACAACCACTTTACATCAAAGTAGAGATTAAATTTGTAGTCCAGACATTGATTTCATAAAGCCGGGGTTAACTGTACAGTGTAGAAGATAAAAATGAACCCATCTGAAAAGTTCTCAGTGGGGATTAAAAATAGTTTAGTGTGTGTTTGTGGCAGAAGGCCATCTTTTTAAGGAAAAAGACAGCTTTGGCCTGTTATTCAAAGCGCCAGCTGGACTTCTCTTCATCATCTCCACACTGACCTCCACCTGCTGCTCATCAACATCATTATGCGCGTTATAATCATCTCAACGATGTGTCATCTCTGCAAAATAGAGATGGCTCTAAAAGGTAGCAGTAATTTTGTTTCACTAAAAAGATAAAACTACAATGATTCCCTTTCTTTACCTAAATGTTACATGTGTAAATTAATTGGACATCTAGCATTGTCAATGGCAGTCAAATCCATCAATGGTATTGGTAGTGAGTTAAATACTACGATATAAAACATTGTTATTGTTATTGCGGGCCATAGCTACAGTTAATTTCTGTTTTTATTCATTTAAATTGAAGTACTTGTTCATTGACAACACAATACTGTACGTCCAATCCATTTAGACTTTGAGAGGCAAATTAAAATTCAATAATTCGCACCTCTCAGGTCAAAAGGAATAGATTTCCATTGCCGTAAATGACAGCAAATGAGGAAGCAGGTGTTTTATCAGACATCAATCAGAAATCTATTTCATGCAACTGTAAAAATGTCTTCAGGCACCATTCACACATGCTTGTTGCCACGGTAGCCGTTGATATAAAACCCTACTATCCTTCTGTTCTGCTTTCTGTCCTCCTGTTGTTCCTCTTCTACCATCTGCCAATTCTTATCTCTTTTATTATGGCATCTATGTGGTACCCTCAGCGGAGCGAATTAGCATCTCGCTAACAAACGCGGCAACCCCTCGCTCTGGTAAATGCTAATGATGTGGCGGGGGCGAACAAAAGAGCCGCGTACGCACTTGTCCAACTCATCAGTATTCAGCTCATCAAACTGACGCCAAACATTCCCGACGGCGTTCCGCAGACCAGAAGTGAGCTCGCCCTTTGATGTGAAAAGTTCATCAACACCTTTACTTGCACTACATATTCAAATTTGCATTAGGCTTGTATTTTTAGTTGTGGGTCCATCTGCCCAAATCGATTGTTCAATAGTTTAAACCTGAAATGACTATTCCACTAACTAGTGTTGCGCCGATACCATTTTGTGGGTCCCGATACAGGTTCCGCTACCAGGCTGTGTGATACCGGTCGATTTCGATACTGTATCGAAACCAAGATTTTTTTTTTTTTTTGGACACACCACCATATCCAAATGCACCCCTGTCTTACAAGCTGCAGAAAGACAAAATTGTATTTTTCAGACTATAAGGTACACCGGTGGGAAAAAGGTATTTAATTCAGAGGTTTTGCACTTCATTTACATTGTTTTTGCTTTAACACTTAAGTGACTATTTTTGGTCATTTGAGTAAAACAACCTCATAAAGAAAAGACCTGGCATCGACGTATGAGGACTTCACATTTTGTTAAACAAGATTACTGCTCTTTCGCCCTCAACATCCTCAAGCTCTTCCATCCATTAGCGCTTAAACTCCCACCGGCTGCCACGGCAACTGCTCCCCGTCGCTATAACTCAAGCCCAGCCGGGACGACGAAAGACAAACTGCACCCGAGAGGGAAACACAACAAATAACTTTCGCGGAGGAGAGTTTATCCAAGAACTGAGGCTTGCGTCTCTGCCGGGCCAGCGTGAAGGAGAGCAAGAGGCTAAATTTGGAGCTTGATCCAGCAGGTATCTCCAAATTTGGTAGTTCTCTTTTTTCCCCCCCAAAGATAATGAATAAGTGGTTAGTGAGTCTGCCTTGTACAAGTTAATGTTGAATATGTAACTACAGAAAATGCTAATAAAAGAGGTATTTAATGATGAATACAGTTATTTTTTTCCCCAAAATTCTTGGAATGCACAGTTGAAATTCATGGGACTTGCTGCCATGTTTAGCCTGGCAGTTAAATTATTGGCAGCCATTGATGGCGCTAGACATCCATTACACCCCCACAACATGCCCTTTCTCTCGGCAGCCGTCACACAGCGAAGCAGCACCACTTTTCGCCCACCTTTCGCCACTGTCTTGGCGGAACCACCAAACAATCAGGGAACCAGGTTTATATTCCTTTTTTAACTTACTCATTTACTGAGACAGACGTCTGATCCATTTGGACTGGGAGTCGCTGGCAGTGAATGAACGAACATTCATTCGCCCCTCCCAGTAGAATGGATTGGACCTCAATGACAGTCATTAGATATAAAAGCAGACATTCTGCTCATCTAAACTCCTTTCATCTCATCATCATCGCATTGCATTACCATTAGGTATTCTTAGCTGAGTATAAAGAATACAGTGGTATGAAAAAGTATCTGTACCTTTTCGAATTTCTCACATTTCTGCATAAAATCACCATCAAATGTGATCTGATCTTTGTCAAAATCACACAGATGAAAATACAGTGTCTGCTTTATCTAAAACCACCCAAACTTTTATAGGTTTTCATATTTTAATGAGGATAGTATGCAAACTATAACAGAAGGGAGAAAAATAAGTAAGTGAACCCTCTGCCTAAGTAGGCTTAAAGAACAATTGAAACCCAATTTCTACCAAACACTTTAAGTCAGGTGTGTGCCCAATCACTGATGAGTGGTTTAAAGCTGCCCTGCCCACTATAAAACACACACCTGGTAAGAAATGTCTTGATGAGAAGCAATGTCTGATGTGCTTCATGGCTCAGTCAAAAGAGCTATCTGAAGACCTGCGATTAAGGATTGTTGGTTTTTATTAAGCTGGGAAAGGATACAAAACCATATCTAAAAGTCTGGATGTTCATCAATCGACAATCAGAGAAGTTGTCTACAAATGGAGAGAGTTTGGCATGGTTGCTTCTGTCCCATGGAGTGGCCATCAACCAAGGATAATGCCAAGAGTTCAGTGCAAATACTCAAAGAGGTAAAAAAGGAATCCTAGAGACTTATAGAGATCACTGGCACAGTCCAATACCTCTGGGCACACATCAGCTATACTGTATGTAAAACTATGGCCAAAAATGGTGTTCATGGGAGGACTCCACGGAGGAAGCCACTGCTGTCTAAAACAAATATTGTTGCTCGTTTAATGTTCGCAAAAATGCATTTGGACACTCCACAGAAGTTTTGGCAGAATATTTTGTGGACTGATGAAACCAAAGTTGAATTGTTTGGGAGTAAAACACAGGTCATGAGTGAAGGTAAAATGGAACAACTCATCAACATCACCACCTCATCCTCACAGTGAAGCATGGTGGAGGGAGGATCATAATTTGGGGCTGTTTTGCTGCCTCAGGGCCTGGACAACTTGCAATCATGAATGGAAGAATGAATTCAAAAGTATGTTTTGCAGGAAAACCTGAGGTCGTCTGTCAGACAGTTGAAGCTAAAAAGAGGATGGATGCTGCAACAAGACAATGATCAAAACACAGAAGTAAATCAACTTCAGAATGGTTTCAGAAGAACAAAATACACGTTCTGGAGTGGCCAAGTCAAAGTCCAGATTTGAACCCCATTGAGATACTGTGGCATGACCTAAAGACAGCGATTAATGCCAGACATCCCAGGAATTTGACTTAACTACAGCAGTTTTGTAGAGAAGAATAGGCCTAGATTCGTCCTGATCTGCAGCTACAGGAAGCGTAATATAGCGTAAAAATATTAAATGTGATGGTTCACTCACTTATTTTCCCCCCTTCTGTCATTGTTTGCATACTATACTATTACTATTATACTATTAATATATGAAAACCCATACATTTTTGGGTGGTTTTAGTTAAAACATACAGTTTTTTCACCTGTGTGACTTTGATAAATATCAGATCACATTTGATGGTGATTTTATGCAGAAATGTGAGGAATTCCAAAAGGTTCAGATACTTTTTCATACCACTCTATATGACTGACAACTATTATATCGTCTGCTGTATTGTGTTTCTGCACTTTAACATACAGTAGATGCTAATTAGCCTTAGCATTGAGTTAAAAGATAAAGGTGAGACTTTGTCTGTGATTGTTCATGTTTTAGCGTCAGTGACGGTGATAGACGTCTGATCCATTTTGACTGGGAAAGCTCAATTGTGCTTAAAAATCCTTCCACACATTCAAACATTCCGCAAAATCAAAACCCGAGCTGCTACTCCTTCTATGGAGGCGAATTTGAGCTACGGCTGAAGGTCTCGACGGAGACGCGCACATCTGACCCGTCACCTCTGACAGGCCGGATGACATCTGACGCATTTAAACGTCCGTTAATGGCTTCAGACATAAACAGAGCAGAGCAGTAAAAGCTTCGTTCCGCCTCGGCGCGTGTTTGATTGTCTGCGATTGTCGGCACTCTCAGGTTGCTCTGCTTTAACCTTATCAAATAAATAACTGAATATGTAACTGAACTCACTGTTCTTCCAGAATCTGGAAGCACACTCGAAAGGTCCAAAAACATAATTTTCGTGTCCTCATGAGGTTCGTGACTAATTCGAGAGCATTTTATAGTGTCAAAAATGTTTTTTTGTTTTTTTTTAAGTTAGCAGAACTTGAATTTGGTTAAAACTCAATATTTTAACCCAGGGGTCCCCAAACTGCAGCCCGCGGGCCGGATACGGCCCGCCTCCACATTTGGCCCGGCCCCCTGAACAATACCAGAGAGCATTTTGATTAAAAAAAAAAAATTTTTTTTTTTAAATTTCCCCAATAGTGTTATTTATTTCCTGGCTTTTTTCTATGAAGAACCCAGAAAAGGTTATTTGGTTATCATCTATTAAATTAATAGTGTTATTGTAGGAAAGCCCCATTGCATGTTTGCGCTTTAGTTTGTTACTATGCTGGCCCTTTAAGAAAAGCGACGCGCGCACGAGTCACTATCTCTCCTCCCTTCACTACCGGTGTACACGAGTCACTTTTTCCTCCTTTCACTGCCTGCAATTCGTTCCTCAAGCTGCCGTCCTGTTTAGTGGCAATCCAAGTGTTGTGTGTGAGTGACAGAGGTGGGTTTTGGGTGTAGTGGGTATATTGCAGAAGTGTGCCTTGGCAGTGCATAAACATGTTTGGCAGATGAGTTACCTGCTTAGCAGTGACGTGCAGTCAGGGGAGGCAGGTAAGGCACAGCCTCACCATAGAAATATGAAATTAAAAATAAATGTTTTTATTTATTCCGTGTTAAAGCTCTTTTTCACTTCATTTAAAAAAAATTGTTTATTTATTTATTTTTTAATCACGGTCATATATTTGTAAATCTGACCATAATGTCAGCGCCTCACCAGACATGAACCTCAACGCACTCACTGCTGCTTAGGGTCCCTCGTATTCGTTAGCCGCCACGAGCTAACCGCTAGCGCTAATCGCTAATGCTAGTCGTTGGCCCCTTTGGCTACATGGTGGAGGCTGAATTTTGTTTGTTGCCAATTCACTTATCTAAATTGTTATTTTCCTGCTTAATGTGTATGCTCATTATTGTGTATGCTCATTATTGTGAATGATTAGCATTGTATGCATTATGTAAGCAGTGTAGTTCATTTATATTTAATGTTGTTCCTGTTAATTTAGATATGTTTATAATACGGTATATGTTTATAGGTTATATATATTATATTACTGACATGTTATATGGTTATCTTGTATTCACAGAAACCACAATACAACAAAATAAATCTTATACTCCTTTCATCATCATTAAAGGAAACAAATAAATCCTGAACGTCCCCTGTTGATTCTCTGATCGGAGTCACAACTCCATAGCCTCGCCGGCTTTATGCCACACACCCACAGAGGGATCCCCAGTCAAATTAACCCTCTTTTTCAGTTATTATTTTCTATTAGTTTTATTATTATATATTATTTTATTGACTTTGGTTCCGTGAAGAATCCAAAAAGGGTTCTTTGATTGTGGCTTTCTGAAAAACAATACATTTTTACATTTAGGCACTCCTGCAATCGTCATACTTTTTCTGTTACAAACTGACCCCGGCCCCTCATCAGAGAAGGGAAAAGTTATGTGGCCCCCACAGGAAAAGGTTTGGGGACCCCTGTTTTAACCCTTTCATGCAAACTTTAGGATTTTTTTCTTAAATGTTTATTGCATTCATTTATGTTAAGTAGTCTGTATGGGGCGCCGTTTGTAAAGCAGCGCATGCTCGAAGTTACGACAACATTTTCTCACATTTAGCGCCGCACAGTGTTTAAAACGCGGTGTGAAATTTTTAGTCACTTTTTTTTTTTTTTGCACATTTACAACATTATTTAGCAACTTAAATATGTATTTTTAAATAAACCGGAAGTTACAAAATAAAAGCTGGAGCACACAAAATACTCTTTAAATAGTTTCTCCTAAATATGTATTTTACCTATATATTGTTATTATCACAATGACTCATGTCCAAGAGCAGACTGCTACCGTTGAGTAGGTTTTATTCATTTTCAAGCAACGTAAACAGACAGTCTGAGCTGCTCCACCAGCTTTTATTTTGTTACTTCCGGTCTCCAGTCATGTGAATTTGCATATTAAACTAAATATATAGTTTCGACCGTTTCCTGATTTAACATTTAGAATATAAGTTTAAGATTTAAATTAAATATTTAGTTCTGGATTTAAACAATCAGGTCCAAAACTTCTTATTTAAAAATACATATTTAAGTTGCTAAATAATGTAAATGTGCAAAAAAAAAACAACAACAACAAAAAAGTGACTCTAAAAATTTCACACCATTTCAAACACTGTGTGGTGCTAAATGTGAGAAAATGTTGTCGTAATTTTGAGCATGTGTTGCTTTACAAACGGCGCCCCATAAGTCTGCACTCAAAATTTGTAAATTGGACTTAAGTTAACACAACATTTCAAGTTGTTTACCCAGAAATTTTAACTTGATATTTCACAACAATATGGTCCATGTTATCGGGTTAAAAGTGTTAACTTTTGGATTACTGAAAACAACAAGTTACAAATGAAATTTAAGAATTTGACTCATGTCTATTTCAAATCTTATTAGCATGACATATGGTGAAGCTTTATTTTTTAAAGTGCAGTGGTGAGGTGCCCTGGATTGGTAGCTATAGACAAAAAAAAAAAAAAAAAAAAACCATTCAGAAAAAAACTTGGGAGTCTTGAACTAACCCAGAATGTTTTTTTTTTGTTTTGCTTTTTTAAATCATTTATTTCAACAACAGATTAATTGAAGATCCACTGACATCAAACAGTGATAAGCTCCATAATAATTATGTTAATTCTTCTCCGTTTGAAACATTTGGCTGTCAGACACTTTGGTACCATGGCAACACTGCAGGTCCTGGGAACACACAAAAAAAAAATGCAGATCATCTCAAGTATTCATGTTTTTGATTAGCGAAATGATTCACATGCTTGTTAAGCCACCAAAAGCTTGTTACAATAAACACTCGGAGTCCAAAACAATAAAAATATTATTTAAAAATAACACCATGTAAGACATATTTTGTTCCCAGGTTCTAAGTGGTATTTCCTAGTTTGTTTCGTCGCATTGACATATAAATATAAAAACACTTTTGTTTCCAAAAAGGTTTGTGGTCACGACTTTGAAATTCTATTTTCAACTTTTATGTATGCATACTGTGTGTGTACATTTTCCTCTGTATTTTATAGACTTAGTTTGACCTAAAACACGAAGAAATGACATTTAACAAATATTTTCTGCATAACTAGGACATAAAATAGGAAATTCTGAATATAGCCTCTAATTTTAGAAGACCAAACTTTTACCATTTTAGTGGCACTTTGTCATGTAGTTTGTACCCAAGCAGTGTTGTTAATCTTACTTTTAAAAAGTAATTAGTTACAATTACAAATTACTTCTACCAAAAAGTAACTGAGTTATAACTCAGTTGCCTCAGTGCCTCAAAATAAACAAATGAATGAAATTATATAATAATGTCGTAGCATCTACAAGGACAACGCCAACTTGGTGATGATAATGCACACTCAGCAGAACAACAGTACATTATTTTCAATGAACTGTACCCACCTGGCACCAAGAACTGTATGTAAAAAAAAAAAGAAGTTGCCCGAGAGGTTAAGATGACGCTCACTATGCTAAATGCTAGTGAGAACGCAAATGCTATGCTAACACACCGAGCCACTTAGCCAATCATCATCGTGTTTGCAACAGCGTCACCATCCCCTTCCCTCGTCCCACTCTGCACTCTCAAGGGCAGGCAGGCAGGCAGGCAGATGTGTGACAAAATCAGACAACTTGGGCGTCATTCAACCAAATTGTAGTAACGCGTCCCTTCACATCCTCAGTAACAATAACGCCGTTGCAAAGATGGAAAAAGTAATGTATTAGATGACTCACTACTGAAAAAAATAACGGTATTAGACACGCTGTTGTACTCTAACGCCGGTTTTAATAACAGTAGACCCAAGCAATACAAATAAAATGATTACAAGCCAGGAACAAATTTTTTATTTTTTTTCCCACACACTTTTATACCAAATGTAATGTTAATAGTATGGCCTACAGTACATGACCCAAATGTGTTGTCTGCATACGTGGATGCAGTTGTTGTTTTTTTTTAATGACAAAAAATAGTCGCTTGCCCTCTTAAGCATGAACCATTCTGATAGTTCAACATTGAATATTAAATGCATTCAATTTCTTTTTAAATTTATATGACAGAAAACAATATTTCAATGAAAAACACTCAAATGCCCTTAAGTGTCTTACTGTTTTGATCTTTTAGAGTGTGTGCTAAATTACGGACCTTCTCTGTCCCCACACCCCCTCCCGTTACCGCCGCTCATCTAATGGAAACATTGTCGCACTGCCCCCACAAATAACACACCGTACTTGGGGGGATAGAGCCTGCTGCCCCTTCACTTTGGAACTCACTCCCTAAAACCATCTGCACCTGTTCTGATCTTCCCACATTCAAAAAATTGTTAAAAACTCACCTTTTTATATTGGCTTTTAATTTGTAATTCTTTTCTGTATTGTTTTGTACTGCGCACGTTGTGTGAGCCTTTTCTTTGGTTCAACTGTAAAGTGTCTTTGAGCATCGGTAAAAGTGCTCTATAAATAAAATGTATTATTATTATTATTATTATTATTAAATGAACTCTTCAGTGCTATTGACGGTGATGGACCAAATGGATTCATTTGAAATAAGGCTGGCAGTAAATGATCAAGTTCAGTTCGATTAACGAGAGTAGACGTCCAACCCATTTAATTTGAACAGCAGTCAAAATGTTAATCAAATGCTATTTAATCTCTTATTGAAGGGGTACAGCTACATTATGTGAAGGAACACATATAAATGTATTCATTTATAACAATGTAGATAGCTTTGTCTTAACTGTAGCTGTGGCGCAATATTGAGCCTCGTCTGAGATCATTCAAGCTGGCTTGTGGCTTATTGAATAAGTAAACACACACACACACATACACACACACCTATCCACCCCAATTTGTCCCAGTCTCGTGTGAGTTTTGCCGTTTAATCAAAGAAGCACTGCAAGCTTGTTTTTGACAACTTTGAGAAATGAGTGCAGGGCTGGTATCGGCTAAGCGCACTCTACGAGACCGTGGCTAGCAGTAAACACCACCGCAGGGTACCAATTAGCCGATTGGCCACACAGTCACAGTGACTGAAGCGTGATTGGTGACAGTCTTCAACAAATGCAGAATACAGGGAAAGCTGTCCTTGTCAATGGCAGGCAATGATGTAAAGTACGATGAAAAAAAGAAATCGACTTTAGAGTTATTGTGGATCATAACCACAGTATATACTGCATACACTAGGAGTGGGAACCTCTTGGTACCTCACGATACGATTTGCGATAAAAAGGTCACGATAACGATGATCTGACGATATAGCGATACAACGATTTTCGATACATTGGTCAGGAAATCATTCTAGGATATTCTACAGAAAACTAATAAACAGAAAAACAAGCTTCTGCTTTGAATTGGAATGAATTTATAACTAGAAGAGGTCCAATCCATTTGAACTGGGAGGGTGGCAGCGAATGAATATTCGTTCATTCGCTTCCATCCCTCCCACTTCAAACGGATTGAAGGTCTATGGCCGTCAGTGGCAGCCAATACCAGATAATGGGTAATTTTGGGCCATTTAAGGTTATTTACCTGTTGATTTTGAGTTACTTCCTGTTGACTTTGGGGTCACTTGCTGTTTATTTTGCGTTACAGAACAGGAAGTGACCTGGGAATCACCCAGATGAATAGGCAGTGACTCAAACTCAACAGGAAACTACCTGTAAATGCCCTAAAATGAAAAGTAAGTGACCTGTAAATGCTCTGAAAATCGGACCGAATGACTGTGAATGCTCTGGTTTTTAATGAACGAATTTTTTTTTTTTTTTTTGGTTGACACCTTTTTAAAACGATATCTCGATTCTTCACAGGAGCATATTGATAACCTTTTGGGATACAAAGTATCACGATATATCACTATTTCGATATTTTGTCACACCCCTAGTATACACACACATACTGTATAGTTGAGGTGTGGCATCCGCATACGAGAGCATCACATTTTGTGTCATGTTGGCCCCACTTGTATACCAAATGTTAATATTGTTGCCTACTTGACCCAAAATGTGATTGATGTCCAGGATTGTGGACGCCAGGTTTTATTGGGAATAATTTTGTCTTTAATATCTTTATCTCTCCCCTTATTTGTGCTGTCAGCCCCAAATAAAATTTAAGAACTTAAGAGAAATAAACTCTTTCTCATGGAGGAAACTGTCTCTTAGCTGGTTGCTTGATTTCTTTTATAGCAAAAAAAAAAAAAAAAAAAAAAAATGAAACAACTGGAATTAATTATTAAACAATAATATAATTCATCACTGAGGCCTACTCTCGCCTCCTCCCTTCTCTCACCCGCAATACCGCTTCCAATCTTATCTGTACTCTAGTCACTTCCCAGCTCGATTACTGTGACTCACTGCTCTTCGGTCTCCCAAAGAGGTCCCTCCAGAAACTGCAGCTCCTCCAAAACTCAGCAGCACGCCTCATCACTTGGTCCCCCACCCCACACGACATCACCCCGATCCTCCGTCAACTTCACTGGCTCCCAGTCAAACAAACAATCAACTACAAGATCCTTGTCATTACCTTCAAAGCACTCCATGGCCTGGCCCCTCCCTACCTATGCAATCTCTTTCCGTATTAATCGTCCCCCCCGTTCACTTCGCTCTTCCTCTACCCTCCACCTTTCGGTCCCCCGTGTCAGTCTCGCCACCTTCGGTTCCAGAGCTTTTAGTCACTGTGCCCCCCAGCTCTGGAAATCCCTACCCCTCAATCTTTGAAATTATATCTACCCACTCACTTTTCAAATCCAGACTCAAAACACACCTGTTAACTCTTTCTTACCGTGATCCTTATCTCGGTTTTATCTTGACCTCTTACATTTTTATTTACTTTTATACTGCTTTTAAGCTAATTTTAGATAGTTTTGTTGTTAAGCTACCGTGTTCCCATCCTTCTTGTGAAGCGTCTTTGTGTATAATGCAAAGCACGCTATAAATAAAATGTATTATTATTATTACCTATTATTGATTCAAGACAGATGATATAGCATCCACTAATGGGGAGATGCACTGGTGCATATGTGCCACACTTTTTGAGTCTTCCAGCAATCTCAGACCAACTTTAAAATGGGAGTTGGCCCGGTTTTATGCTGACAAAATGCTGAGTGCAATTGAAGAGAATATAATTTGAACAAAGACATCAACTTCAATATGGACCCAGGTTCATCTGCAAGATCTATTTCCGCTACTCATTCCTGTGCTAAACTTAAAAATGATTTACAAAACTAGAGTGTGAGTTCCGACTGCGCGGCGACGATAGCCGGATGAAGGTGAGAATACAACAAAGACAGTGGAGCGTGGCAGCTTGATGAGGAAACCACTTTACAGTCGCTACGTTATCTGACAAATGATGACAGCGGCCTTGTTGTTAAGCTGCCGTAGCGGATGGATGGCTGCTGCAGCCACAGACACTAAATCAGCCTCCTCTGCCTTCTTATAATTTACCAGTGTTTGAATGCAGCCGCATTCTTCAGGAGGGAAAATGGCAAGTGAACTTTCCCGTGGTGAAGGAATGCAGTTGAACATCTACTTACAAATTAGCCACACAGCCAGATATATTTTATACAGTATATGTTATATATATATAGTATATGCACACCCACATACACACACGTATACAGTGTATCACAAAAGTGAGTACATCCCTCGCATTTCTGCAGATATTTAAGTATATCTTTTCATGGGACAACACTGACAAAATGACACTTCGACACAATGAAAACTAGTCTATGTGCAGCTTATATAATGGAGTAAATTTATTTTCCCCTCAAAATAACTCAAAATATAGCCATTATTATCTAAACCCCTGGCAACAAAAGTGAGTACACCCCTATGAAAAAACGTACATCCCTGAATGTCCAAATTGAGTACTGCTTGTCATTTTCCCTCCATAATGTCATGTGACTCAGCACAGGAGTGTTGTCAGCATTGCTGTAGTGATTGAAGAGGTGGGGGGGTCATCCTGCTAGTCTCAGACCATGCGCTGCACTCTACATCAAAATGGTGTGCATGGCTGTCACCCCAGGAGGAAGCCTCTTCTGAAGACGGTACAAAAGAAAGCCCGCAAACAGTTTGCTGAAGACATGTCAACAAAGCACATGGATGACTGGAACCATGTCTTATGGTCTGATGAGACGGGCAGGCTTTCTTGTGCACCGTCTTCAGAAGAGGCTTCCTCCTGGGGTGACAGCCATGCACACCAATTTGATGTCGAGTGCGGCGTATGGTCTGAGCACAAACAGGCTGACCTCCACCTCTTCAATCTCTGCAGCAATGCTGACAGCACTCCTGTAACAAGTCCCATGACATTTTGAAGGAGAAAATGACAACTTGGACATTTAAGGATGTACGTTTTTTTTCCATAGGGGTGTACTCACTTATGTTGCCAGGGGTTTAGATATTAATGGCTATATTTTGAGTTATTTTGAGGGGAAAATAAATTAACTATTATACAAGCTGCACACAGACTACTTTTCATTGTGTCAAAGTGTCATTTTGTCAGTGTTGTCCGCAGAAATGAAAGGGGTGAACTCACTCTTGTGATCCACTGTATATTATTTAAAAAGTTATTTTTTGGGGGAAACATTTGCTTTATTTATGTTTTTATTTATTGCATACTATAAATCAGTTAGGGGCCAACATATTATTCATCATCCATGCATTTAATTGTGATCAATTAAAAAAATGTATTTATTTAAAAATACTAGTTTTGTTTGTTTGTTTTTTTTTTTTTTAATTATATTTCAATCCTTTGATTCTACACAGTGTAGCTTGTTTAGTTTCAGGAAAGTTAGATGACTTAAAAATTGGGGGAATATTAATTTAATGAAATGGAGTTTAATTCACAGTACTGTATATATACTCTGTTCATTTAACTCATTAGCTCCCATTGACAGCGCTAAACGTCCAATCCGTTGCATCCCTTCCAGTTTGGATGGGATGCAATGACATTTGCTGCCATCCCTCCTAGTTCAAATTGATTGGACGTGTAACTACTGTAGTAGACAAACTGATTTTGAAATTATAGCAGAAGAACGATTGGACGCCACATGATTGGGCGTCTATCAATGGCACTGAAAGAGTTCATATTTACAATAAAACACTCAATGATTGTAAAACAGTATATTTGAACACTACTTTGACGTTTTCAGTCATTTTTAAAAATTTTTTTTATTTTGTTACAATGACCTTTACGTTCTATCTATGCAATTTGAACTACAACCATATAAAGGTACAACGAGCATTGTAAATGTGATTTGTAGTGCAGATTGCCTGTTTTATGACTTAATTATGTAAGGATGTATGGCAGTGTTTGGCCAAAAGGGTTAATGATGCAAACAGTGAAACGGGCTTGCACAGTGCAGCTTGCACTGCACGTCCACTTGGGTGAAGGATGCAGCAGGTTATGTTCTTTCTCTCTCTGTGTCTCTCTCTTTTCTCCTCCTCTTGACGGAACTTTCCCACATTAAAAGACTTGGTCCATAAAAGGACACAAGGCTCCGTGACCCCCCACTGAATCCGGACTTTGGTGCCGGAAAGCCCGACCGGGTGAGTGAGTGACTGACTGTCCGGAGGGAAGAGGACCGGAAGAGTTTGAATTCGTTGTGGCTATTACAACCCACTCGCCGGATTCCTCAACTACTGCGGAGCTTTAAACACATCCAGATTAGACATTTGGGAGGGTTGGTCCCACTTTGTCGGGGACAATGAGCCTGTGGATGAACGACTCCTCCTTGGATTCCTTGGTCGGCTCGCAGGCGACTCCGCCGGACTCCAACGCCACGGCGAACCGCAGCAAGCACGCCCCCCCGGACCTGATCCGAGCAGTGCCGGTGGGCATGGTGTTGGCCTCGTTCATCGCTTTCGCCATCGTGGGCAACCTGCTGGTCATTTTGTCGGTGGTATGCAACCGCCACCTGCGGACCCCCACCAACTACTTCATCATCAACCTGGCCATAGCTGACCTGCTGCTCAGCACCACTGTGCTGCCCGTGTCCGCCACGCTTGAGGTCCGGTAGTTTTTCACTGTCTCGACATAAGTTGCGAAAGAACTCTGCAGTGCTACTGCTGTACTTACAGTTTTATTTTCATTATTTGAGGGTTCCCTTTGCAAACTGACTTAAAAATATCATTAACCCTGAGACATGTTAACCAAAATGTCAATAATTATCCGACCCTAACAAAATAATCTTTGCCACAAACGTTAAGAAAAATCAAATGTAAAAATTAGACATCTATCACCGTCAATGGCCGACAATGAATTAACATTTCCAAACTTGCAGTATAGAAGTGGCTTAGACATGTTAACTTCCTTCCCTGTAAAAAATTGTAACTTACATGAAAGCTGTCTTTGGCACTGATTGTGAATTTAAAAAAAAAACCCGAAAACAATTAAAAACGTATTCTTATTCCCCTTATAGGGCAAGTGACTTTTTTGGTAATGATAACTAAAAATAAATAAATAAAGACCTGGCATCTACATGCTTGAACAAATAATGTACACATGTGTGGACATCAGATCTTAATTATATTTATTTAAATTATTCATAAATATTGTATTTTCTATTATTTTAAAATATATATATATTCAAATGAATACATACGATTATTAATCAAGAAAATGTTGATTAAAAACACACTTAAAATGAATAAAAACAAATTCTGGATATAGTCTTTTTCTTTTTTAATTATTATATAGTATTTAACTCATTGCCTGCCATTGATGACAATAACCGTCCAATTAATTTAAACTGCACAGACTGTTAATGCTAATGTCAAATCTTTCAGCTCCATTGACGGCACTGAATGTTCAATCCATTTTGACTGGGAGGGGCAAATGAACATGGATTGGACGTTTAGCACTGTCAATGGCAGCCAATGAGCTTAATGAGTGCTCGAGAAAGGGTTAAAAATCATACTGCACAAAAGCAATTTTATGGTCAGCCATGTTTGTAGGTTGAAAATAAACTGAATAATTTATCAATGCTCATCAATTAAAGGTTTTTAAACCACTGTAATATTATAAACTGTTTGTTCATTCTGTGTTTAAATACTGAATAGGACAGCAAAAACGTGTACTCAAGTTATTATAAGCATGTTTATTTATATTTCAAAGATCTACGCCCCCGCAAGATTTTTTTTTTTTTAACAGAACTGTCAGAAAGGGAATCTTGCTGACCCTCAATGGCGTCATATGGGCCAAAATGTAAGAACACCCCCACACTTTGTATGTCGCAGTGCAGTTCCGATCCACTGCAAGTAGCAAGGACAATAATTGAAGCTGCCAGCAGCAAGTAAAGAGGCCTTGCACCCCACATTTCATGTCACAGCCTTGAAACGATCATCAAACTTTGATGACATACGCTGCAAAAAAAATCATTACAATTATAGTGTCGACCATCTGTCCAGAGTAGCTGCTGCTTCCAATTAGGGCTCATTTTAGATACTTTGCTAGTTAAAGTTCGTCAAGCTTTGGAATTTCTCCCAAAAGGCTCATTCAACCAAAAACAGCCGCCTTCCTGTTCACGTTTATACGACGGAGTATTTGGGCCACACAGAGAGAAAAAAAAGTCTAAGTGAATGAATTTGTACTATTACAAAATTTATATTTAAAACATGAGATTAAAGCTGTAATATTACGAATTTAAAGTCATAATATTACGTATCTTTATGTATTTTACGTGTTATATATGGATGCAGATTGGCGACTTTACCTATCTTCTTGTAATATTACGAGACTTAGCACTGTGCCACCTCCATTAAAATTAAGAATACAGTATAGAGCAATTTGTGTGAAACCCAATTCTAAATACAGCATCACAAGATGGTCAATATTGTCCATCTTATTGGAGGCGGCCCAGCTCTACATCTCATAATATTACTACTAATATTAGTACTTGCTTTGCTTGAAACTTTTATGTGTCCAGTTATGATAAACGTCATCCCATTTTCATAGTCTTACTGGACCACTGCAGTATTAATAAAATCTTTCCAATTTCCTTTGTGTGTAGATTCTTCACTACTGGGTCTTTGGCCGCATTTTCTGTGACATTTGGGCGGCAGTGGACGTGTTGTGCTGCACCGCCTCCATCATGTCACTGTGCGTCATATCCATCGACCGCTACATTGGCGTTCGCTACCCGCTGCAGTATCCGGTTATTGTGACGGAAAAACGTGCGCTGCTTGCCATGCTGGGCGTCTGGATCCTGGCCATCGTCATTTCCATTGGTCCATTGCTCGGCTGGAAGCAACCGCCATCGCAGGTGAGCATGTCCCCATTCCAAATACAACCACCTATTAAAGTGTTCAGTGTTATACCTGAACGAGGTCAATGAACGAACGTTCACGAACTAGTTCACTTTTGGGTGTATTTGTTTTTTTTTGTAAACGAGGTCACCCTATTTCCAATGAAAAGATTTTCATTTAAGAGTGCCAGTAAACACACGCTAAACGAGCCTTAATGCAACACTAGGTAACTTTTCAACCTTTATAAAATATTTTCATAACATTTGTGATGAAATGTCGACTGACAACAAGTTGAGTGACACCTCTTTTATATTTTGAGGGGGTCTGTATCGCTTTCGCCGGCACTAATTACCTTTGAGGAGTGTGGCAGGAACCCTGCCACATAAAAAAAAGCTACAAATGTGCTGACTGCTTTACGGCACACATCACTTCCCCCATTGGTTATGAAGATGGACATCAATGCGAACGCTTTGGCGCAAATTCTGCAAAGATGGAAGAGCAACAAAAGAGACAAAAAGGTTTGTCTGAGGAGGGAAAAAAGGAGGCTACTATGGTATACACAATAAACATTGGCCCAGCTTTCACTCGCAAGCGTGACGTCCCGATGACCCTCCCCTCCCCCCAACTGAACTCATCAGTGCTGACGGGTTCTGGTGGGGTGGGGGGGTTAGCCACACTAAAGGCTGGTTTATGCTTCGGCGGCAGACCTACGCCGTCAAGGCAGACCAGATTTACGACCCTCCGCCGTAGCCTGACATGCACCTCCACAAAATCCTGACTACGCGTCACGTCAACGCATGGTGACGTGACGAAAATGGACTGTTGCTTCCGGTTCAGCACGAAATCACCGCCAATTACAAACATTCTTGGGCTATACTCAAAAATGGACCAAGCCGACGAGAGGATCATCGAAGAAGAGGTTTGCAAGTACGACCACCTATTGTTTCGTCAAGGCATTGTAATGATTGCCAAATGGCAAGCAATTCGTGGAAGGAGATTTCTGACAATAAAGGGCTGGAGGTCAGCGGATGCATAAAAAAATGGAAGAACCTCCAAGAAAAGTATGTGTGTATTCGGAAGCGAATGGCCACATGAAGAACTGCCAGCTTTTTATCACTTTGTCGTATTTTTGGTTAGTGCACTTTATCATATATTTTGTATATTTGTTTGCTGTTAGTCTGTGACATATTTACATTTAAAATATATGAAGAATAAAGCAAGGGTTGCGTATCAAAAGAGTTGTTTTGGTGATGTTTAATTTGCGATATCACAAAGTTTATACACTTGATAGTTGATACACCATCAGTGATTGAGAGCGCCTCAGCACGCCATTTCATTTTGCCACGGCACAGTTCCTTGAGGTGACTG
The DNA here is from genome assembly GCF_030265065.1 of Corythoichthys intestinalis. Classification (NCBI taxonomy): domain Eukaryota; kingdom Metazoa; phylum Chordata; class Actinopteri; order Syngnathiformes; family Syngnathidae; genus Corythoichthys; species Corythoichthys intestinalis. The sequence continues at coordinate 15,006,000 of NC_080412.1, forward strand.
AAAGAAAGCCATTGGGTCATTTTGAACAACTTTGTAGTTGAAGTAATCGCTTCCTGAATGTGACGGTGCTTTTGCTTAGCATTGTCTGGTGCAATAGCAAGGGCTGTAAACGGTGCAGTAGGTCATCAAACCAATCTGTTGACATGCAAAAGTAGTGAAAGTGGATTTCCGCATCGAGACACAGTAGGTAAACCAGTGTTATGAATCCGCTGATTCTCAACCTCAACTGGTTTAGTGGTCAGACAGACCACTTCCGCAACAGTTTTCTGCGTCGCCTATGCCTCAACATTTGTATGATCAACATTTGTTGTCCAATGTTAATGAGCTAAAGATCCACATTCAAGAGTCCATCTCCGTTGCCATTGTTGTCTAACCGGAAAAAAAGTCAAGGAATTACACAAGAGTCCCTCAAAACCGCACAAACACAACACCCCTCATGTGGCTTGGCGGTGAATTACAGAGCAACGTGTTCCCTTGACACAGTCCGTCGAATGCTCATTGACGACGTAGAGTCTACGCAGTCTCTACTCCGTCACCGCAATGCAAAAGCGTGAATTAGGCTCAAGCCACACGGTTGCTGACCGTCATATGCTATTGTTTAGCCAAAACTGGATTCATTACCTTAATAATATTCATCCTTCACACAGCCGCTAGAAACAGAAATGTTGCTTAATCCATCTGCACACGACAGGGCCATCATGATTTTATGACACTATGTGGCACGCGCTGGGCCTCATGGGAAAGGCAGCGCTGGTCCTCATGGGAAACGCAGTCTTGCTTAAGGAAAAAACACTACCGCTTTTGTCCATCGGCGTCGCTAAAATCGACCAAATCTGAAAAGTTACCTAGTGTTGCTTTAAACAATGGGCAGCTAAACATCAGTATCTGGCAACCAAGAGACCATGATAATGCATTTAAGCAGCATCATGAGCAGGCCTTGATGACTGATTAGAGCTTCCGTGGTATGAAGAGAACTGTTGTGTGTTGAACCACATTGGCTGCCATTGACAGCGATAGATGTCCAATCCATTTGAGCTAATAGGGCTTCCAGCAAATTGGCAGCCCTTCAAGTTCAAATACATTGAACATCTAATATGTGACAAATATGAGTGGGACGTCAATGGCACTCAGACTTAAAAGTCTCATCTAGAGCATCAAGTCCAACCTCGTCCGTCCCTCCCGCAGGACGACACGGAGTGCGTGATCACAGAGGAGCCGTTCTACGCGCTGTTCTCCTCCTTGGGCTCCTTCTATATCCCGTTAGCCGTCATCCTCGCCATGTACTGCCGCGTCTATGTGGTGGCAAAGCGCACTACCAAAAACCTGGAGGCAGGCGTGATGAAGGAGCGGCAGCAAGACTCAAACGAGCTAACCCTAAGGATCCACTGCCGGAACCAGCAGATCCAGGACCTGTGCGCCACTTCCAAGGCAGGAGGCGCTGGCACGGCTGGACGCAGCACGCTGACCGTAAAGCTACTCAAGTTCTCCAGGGAGAAGAAAGCAGCCAAGACGCTCGGCGTTGTAGTGGGCATGTTCATCCTTTGCTGGTTGCCCTTCTTCTTGGCTCTTCCCATCAGTATGTATCTCTCAACGTTGATAGCGATGATCTCAGAGTTGTTCAATGATTAAAAGAGACTTTTTTTTTTTTTTAAACAGGCTGAAGGCCTGTCAAGTTGCCTTTCGCATAGTGTTCACAAGAACAAGAACAAAAAACTTGAAAAATCCTAATCCGCAGTCATTCGTGAATTCGTCTTGACATTTGGTACCTATGTAGCATGGGCCATTATTTATCGATGCTCAGGACCTGCTTTTTTCAAATTTTTGTATGATGGCTGATTTACTAATTGTGCACTGCATCCAGTCAAAGTCTTACCAAGAATAGGTGCCTAGTTTCTAGTAAAATAAATATTTCATCACACTTAAAATAAGATAAAATCGCTTAAAAAGTACAATTCCAAAGAGATATGAGAGCTTATTTTGAGAGTTTTTTGCTTGTTCCCCTAGCATTTTTTGCTTGTTCTAAGTAATAAAAAAAACAACAACTTGTTTTTAAAAAATTGTGAGACATTTTTGAAGTGGCATTTTTTCCAAAGTGGAATTATACTGTATTTAGGGTTTAGCCAGAAGAGGTTAGCCTTCTGTTGGTTAGGAATTTGCCAGTAGAGGACATACGTGCACTGCACATGGATTTTCTTTGTGCCTGTGTTGCCTGTAGGTTACAAGTTAGCCAGTAAAGGGCAGCCTTCAGCCTGTAGTAGCGCATAAATTCTTGTTTTTTCAAGGCTTAGGGCATGTCACGTCGCCACTCAAGACGCTAACTTTGAAGTGCTATTCTGCAGTCATTCATAAACTCTTGAAACTTGGTAGCTCTGAAGCATGGGCCAGTATTTATTGATCCTCAGAACTCGATTGTTTCTTTTTTTTTGTATCAGGGCTGGACTTATTGTTGCGGTTGATTACAAATTAGCCAGTAGAGGGCAGCCTTCAGTTTATAATAGCACACAAGTGAATGTCGCCCCCCTTCCCCCAGGGCTGCTATCAGATTAGAAATGAATGACGGAGGGGTTGGTTATTGTTCATTATTATTCAATAGTAGTAAAAAGGAAAATATGAAATATTTTGAGGATAGGTTTATTTTTTTAATTACTGGAAAACGTCATTTGCCCTGTAAAGGGTTAATGAGTAACAAGTGGTACCACCACACTGGTTCACATCTGGCTCTACTTTTGCCCATTTTTATTTATATTTTTCTTAATTCAGAAAGGCTCCGTCTTCACGGCGAACTATTAAAACACGAGATAGCATCAGTGACATGCCTGCCAGAAGCTCGGAGCTATATAAACATACGTCGACAAAGAGTTAATTCTACAATCTGATCATAAAAATCTCATTTAGACACGCAGCTTTACAACGACACGCTTACAATCGTAGAGGAAAACTTTTACAAGCTTCTCTATTAGAGTTACTCATAAGGCTAGAGCAGATTTAATAATAATAGATCAAAATAACAAACACCAGTTAAATAGTAGCAGGGATACACATAAAAAAATAACTAGAAATTTCCCTTGCTCTTGGATGATGTGCTAAAATGAAACCTCAACACTTGATGAAAAAATACATTATTAATCATATATGATATTTATATATGGCAGTTTAAATTGCTTTATAGCAGCACTTTGACCTCTACTGCAGTTTAAGTGCTGAGTCGCTCTACTGGTGCCTCATTTTTGCTGAGTTGAGAACTGCATTTCAAGCTCAATAAAACTGCACCGTGGAAAAAGAAAGTTTCCACTATTAAAAAAAACCTGCCATTGTACTTTACGGCAGCATTAACAAAAAACATTTGGCTTGACTGGCTTTACGACTTGCAGTCTACTGGACTTGCGGATCTTGGTGACACTAATTTGGAGTTACAGTATATACAGTATTTTGAACTGGTAGCATGGTGAGTGACCTAATGGTTACCATGAAATCCTCAGTTGGTTCAGGGTTTGAATCGCTGTCTTCCTTTGTGAACTTTGCACGCTCCCCCGTACTTGCAGGACTTTTCTCCCACATTCGGAAAAACACGCATAGTTGTTAACCCATTGGCTACCATTGACAGATGAACCAAAGTTGCTTTAAAGATAAGCTGTTTTTACGTTGACTACACCTTACCTTTGTAAAATTATAATACTGAATACTGAATATTTATAATACTGAAATTAAACAAAAGAAACACATCAACAACCTTACGACTATTAATTTGCCTTGAATCATATTTCTTAAATTAACATTGGCTGCCATTAACGACGCTAGACATCCAATCCATTTTGAGTGGGATGGACAAATGAAATCATTCATGATAATGGTCTGAAACATGATTATTAAATGCTACCCATTCTAGTACAAATGGATTTGACATCTATAGCTGTCAATGGCAGTGAATGAGTTGAATGAAGACTCTAAAATGTCTAAAATCCCCTTGAAGTAGAGCGGTCACAAAGTTTACATGGACAACAAGGCTGAAACCCCAAACAGAAGCTAAAATAGAAACTTCCTGTGTGAGAGGAAAGAAATAACCCAACTTGGGATGGGATGACAGTGATGCATCATGGGAAGATGATGCCACACACTTATAACGGTGGCGGACAGCTGGTTTTCGTGTCGGTGGTTCGTCATATATAGTCAGATAAGGCAGGCGGAGATACACGATGGCCTTACAAGTCCATGTTGGAGAACGGATTCAGATCTGTTATCTAGGAAAAATAAAATGCCGATCCGCTGCAAATCCCGGCCGATCCTCGGAAATCCCACGAGGGCCTCAGACATGAGGGGCACCTGCCTCACCTGGAGGTCACCATGGGTTTTCCACCTGGCAGACTAATGTCCAAAATGGATGAAAATGAGCGCCAATGCTGCCCCTTGGTGGTAAACACTCTTCCCTGCAGCAGTTGAGATTCACGTTTAAAAGGCACGAAAATGAATGAGGTTATACCAGAGGTGCCAAAACGGTGGCCCGGGAGCCTGATCTGTGTCAATTTGTAGGCCGTGAAAGTAAGTCAAATGCATCGACACGTGTTTTTTTTTTTTTTTTTTTTTTTAACAAAAATAAAATTTATTTCAAATTTCTGTCGTCCAAAAATGTAAGAATATTTATATTTTCCCCCCTTAAATGAAATAAAACAATGAAAATGTAAAACATAAATAGACGGATTTATTAGATTTACTGTGATTTCATTTAAATCCAAAAATTAAAAAAGAGAATGTTTCCAGATTTCCCCCTTTTTTTATTATTAATATTGTAAATAAATACAAAATAAAAACGAAAAATATATAAATAAAAAGTCCCCCCCGCCAATATTTTCATCAAAAACAAATGTAGAAATACAACACTTTTTTTGAAGAGGAGTAAAAATGAAAAACAACACTTATTAAGAGGCTAAAAAAATGAATTGGAAATTTTTAAGGTCAACAATGTGTCTAAACAATTTATTGACTAATAGAATAGATGAAAATGCATTCGCTGAACAATGAGTAAATAAATCATGGCAGGCCTAGTTGCCATTGACGGCACTAGACGTCCAATTCATTTTTAATTGGGAGGGACGAAGGAACAATTGACAGCCAATGAGTTAAATGAGAGCGCTATAAAATTGAAGTTATTTCTTGCTCTTACAACAGCCCTTAACTGAATTCTTCTGTGTGTTTTAGGCTCTTTTAACAAAAACCTGCGTCCTCCCGAAACTTTCTTCAGTGTCATTTTCTGGCTTGGCTACTTCAACAGCTGCCTGAATCCCATCATCTACCCATGCTACAGCCGCGAATTTAAGCAGGTAAGAAGCCTAATTTCTAAAATCTACTTTAGCTTGGAGCAGACGCCGTGCTAAGCCCAGCGCTAGCCCTAGCATAGCAATGAAACTGTTAAGCCACTAAACTAGTTATATTGGCACCATGCATGGAACGGAACCTTCTACGGCGATCAAATCCCCCAAGTAGTGATAAAGTCTAGCCGTGTGTCAAAAATAGCATAACAGCCTCTTCATAGACAACTGTGCATATCTGTCCTTTGAAAATATAATATGTTTGAGCACATGGATAGTAACTATATCATTTAAGAATTCTGTATTGGCACCATCATCGGACAGAACCCTATTTGTCGATAAATTAACCAGAGTGTTGTAGCAAACTGTGATTATACATTCTTTTGAAATACATCCAACCACCTATGGTTAGCCTTAAATGCAAATTGCCTATGAACAGGATTTTAAAAAATAGTCTTAAATAGCATTACTATGTGAATTAAAATCATTTTGAGACGATTTGACTATAAACAACAATTTGGCAAAGCGCAGATGACAAGAAATTAGTCTTTTAATCTGCCGCTTAGCCCTTGCCTGTCATTATAGCGCTCTACCGTTCCCAGCTAGAGGATGGCGTCGGCAGGGTCATAATTTCATCTGATTTAGAATTCAGCCCACTGAGGGGGCATTATTCAGAACGGGGAAAATGCGACGAAGAGATCAGCAAAATGTAATTGTTTCAATCTCTCTACTCCAATATTTTTACAGGATATTCTTTTTATCTAAGTATTTCTCCCCAATTGCTAAATAAATGGTATGGTCATGACAAATAACAGTCTTGTGCTAAATGGAATATGAAATAGTGAAAATGCATTTATTCAGTACGACATGGCAAAATGACTAGATAATGGTCAAAACTGTTGACTTCTTGCACCTTCCGAACAATATTTTATGCTATCGGAGTTAGTCCGGCTTTTGTCATTTCCTTGCCACGGCTTCAGAGAGCGTAAACAAACCAGGACGCGTGACAGCTAGCCGACATGCTAACCGGAACCGAGCGGCGTTCAAAGTCTTCTCGCCTTTTGAAGCGAAAAATCACACAAAACTACCCCAGATCATGTCACACGGCGGCGGGGTTGTTGATTGTTTTTGCTGATCGGCAACCCCCTGGGGACAAGCAAGTGACAGCTAGTCGTTCCCCTGCTGCGGGCAGGAGACCTCGTTTGCCGGGGAAGCAGCTGGAGAATGACTGCCTAACAAACCGGCTGACGTCGGAGGAGCGCGTAGCTGCCCGAGCCCAACCTGAGGATAGTGGTCTATTGCCAGTGTTCTGCCAAAATTTTCACTCTTATAATATTTTGCTCCCAAAGCTGTTGTGACTGTGAATAAGCCCTCTTTTACATTCAGTTGGACTCCCAATGTTATACACAGGTGCTAAATAAACAAGTAACATCGTAAGCATACATGTTCAACACGAATATGGTGTAAATTAATGCTTAACTACATGGCAAAGACATAAACAGTGGGAGAGCGGCGTGTGTGCAGCGAACATGGCAGGATGTGTCTAAGAAGAACTTTTCTTCATGTCCGTCCATGATCAAACGTAAGTAAATATTCCTTTATTTAAAGAAAGTTTGTAGTGTTTACTTTGTAATTGCTGTATTCACGGCCATTTTTAACACAAAGTTGCAATTTCTGATGGGGTGCAAAATTTGACAGAACACCGGGCACACGAAGAGGGCAATAAGCGCGTATAGACCCTGTCACCAACGTCACAGAATGACGTGTCGCTGTATCCGGCCGCCATATTGTCCGTCTCTGTTTAGCCCTATTCTCAATGGTTTCAATTAGTCGTTCAGTTTATAGAGCAATTCATGGAAGCCCCGGTGCTTTCAGACGCTGTAAACTCATTGGATGCGTTGCATAAAAGGCGTTATGTGGAAAAGCTTCAGTCTATCCATTCGCCAGATCCATATTTGATGCCTAAATCGATATTTTTCGACCCGCTGTCTTCGCCCTCTCTGCCTGACATCTGCTACCCTGATATCTACAACTATCTTGTCCACACAAAATCAGCCTATTCTCACGAAAGTTTGAAACACATTAAGAGCAGCACTCTAAGCAACATTACCCTGTGTGATTTCTAAAATGGCGACAATCAAAAAAAAAAAAGTTGACTGCGATGGCTGAAGCTTCAAGGATAGGTGGATATTGGACTATTTCTTCAATAAAGCACGCAACAACTGTGTCTGCCTCATTTGCAAAGAGACAGTCGCTGTTTTCAAAGAGTTCAATGTGACGCAATATTACTAAATAAGACACGCTGACATGTACGACAACATTACAGGGAAGATACGCAGCGAGAAATTATAGCAACTTGAAGCTAGTTTATTTTTTCACAGCAGCAGTATTTCGCAAGAGTCCGAGTGTCGAAAGAGAAAGCCACAAAGACGAGACTGTTGAAATTATGCATTAAAAAAAATACTTAAGCAAATGTGACACCCAGAAGGGCTTGCTAAAATTTGTTTAAATATATTGTTCTATGTAAATCAGGCAAGGTAGCCCCCCGCATTTTTACCACACCAAATCTGGCCTCCTTTGCAAAAGGTTTGGACACACCTGTTTAACTGATGACCCGTAGACTTGGTACCAGCTAAATATTATTCAAAATGTAATGATGGTGGAAGAAATAAGCATCTTGAATTTGAAACTGTATGTTGTCGGCGATTAGCCTCGCAATGATCTTAATTGTGGTTGTCAGCCCAAAACCCTCTAAATATATATTAAATGCATCTTGCCAGATATAAAATGACTACTACATAATCCGTGGTAATCGTTTGGAGCCCAGTGTTCTCGTCGAATTGCAGCAGTCCATCTCGCGCTCCTCTCCGGGTCTCTCGGAATACGGTAGAACTTCAAGTCTCTTCGTCTATCTTCTCTGTTATTGCAACCAACCGCCACACACGCCTTCACCATTTTGATCATTAATGTTAACGAGCAGAAAAACACGCCATAATAGGAGGAATTTACGTAGCGGTAATGCATCAACACGACGAGAAGACGGACAATATGGCGCGGAGGCGTGGTTGTGACGTCGCGAGTCGGGTCTATAGCGCTCTCCCGACGGGCAAGCGAAGAGGACCTAGGGGGGTGTGCAACAAGCCGGGGGTCGAGTGGCATTCTCGTTGGACAAGGAGCATGATCAGCCACAAAATGCAAGCCACCTCCGTATTAAAACGTGTGCCATGATCCCAGTATTTAACATAATACAAAACATGATGTTTACACACTTCCTCGTAAGCCCCACAGTTGTCGGACTTGTTTTGGTCAATCTTGGGGTGAATGGGAACCTTTTGAAACCCAAAAAGGCTCGCACGCCTCTCCCTGGTGCAGCAACAAAACCCTAAAGCACATCTGGCTGGCGTGATGCAAAAATTAGACGAATTAATCTGCAAAATCAGCTGAATCCGCAATCCATCTACATGCTATAAAGCAATGCTGTATTGTGAGATGCTGAGCCGGGTGACGTCACTTTCGCATTCGTCCTCAACCCGAGACTGGAGCAGGAAGTCACTCATTTTCATGGCGCGGGATTCAAAAGTTGATTCAATAAAACGATCGCTTCCACGCACATCCAAGTGGTCCATTTCATTCAGGAGCATAAAATATCGCGTGAAATATGAAATAAACATAATTTTTTAGGTCATAGGCACTTTAAATGCAACAACATTTCATTCTGTATTTAAGTGTGCATACCAGAATGACAACTAAATTTTATCAATTCTATCTCTATTTAATTTAGGGGCCGACAAAAACAACAGAATACGACCCATTTCATGTTTGCATTTACATGATTCCGTCTATGTTCGATCGATGTTACAATTCCGCGTAAATACAATGTAGTATTCATGCCAGGCCCTATGGGGCAGGTCAGTTTTACAAGGCAACAGCCAATGATGCACTTCCTTGACAATAACCTCCTCAGAGCGTAAGACAACATACCCGCCCACTTGAAGCAATGGCGCCCACGCGTTTTTTTTTCTATTGCTTTAAAAGGCATCTTGGTGTTGCAGCGTCAAGTAAATGGCCCTTGAATCTTTGAGATGACGTTACAGGCCAATGTCACGCGCATGCTTCTCGTTTGAAGCTAGCCGCAACCATAGATATTAGATACCAGATGCCTCATTGAATTGGGCGTGCTAGACGCAACTACAATCATCATAATCTCATGATTTTTAAAACTAATTTTTACATGGTTGTTATAAACTTCAAGTACTCAGGCCTAGTTTTATGGCTATAGCTAGCTGATTATAATTCGTTAAATTGTTTGTAGTAGAAAGTAATAAACAGAATTAGTTAAACATTGTTTTCTGTTTCATTCTTCATGTGTAAACATAAAAAAATAAAAATAAATTTTTTTTTTTTTAAAATTTGACAAATATTGCCTATGGTATCGCAATGAGTATTTCAATATGCCTTTGCCGTATTGGATCATATCACAATATGCGGCAACGTGCAATACCAAGCCCTCGTCAGCATATACCAGTAAATAAATCTCTAACAAAAATATAAACCACCTCCTGCATCATACCTGCAGGCCTTCAGTCGGATTTTGCGCTGCCGTTGGAAGCGGAAACGCCAGGGATGGCAAGCATACTACAACTACCGATGCCAGCAGGGTTCCAACAACTCATCCTACCTGAATGGCAGCCAGCAGACGCTGTCCTCCATCAGCCACAGCCCTCGAAGCATCGCCCCGAAACTGCACCCGCCACTTCGGTCATCCTCCTCAGACAACGCTGGCTGTAACCTCCTCCCGGGATCAGACATCGGAGGACGGCGCCTCACCCCGTCATCCCCTCTCGCCGCGGAAGCTGGCGGGCGAGAAAAGGGGGTCAAAAAGTAGCAGAGCAAAGAAATTGTACAGTACTGTGGAAGCGTTCAGACTTCGACTGGCAGACAGGTGGCCGTTTTGGATGTAAAACGAGGAACACAACTGTTGACATCCTTGAAAGGTCACTTGAGGGCGCTTCCTAATGGATTCCAATGACCTTCCTCCGCACACTTGTCTTTCTTGTGTTTTGTTGTGTTCATATTTAATAACAGGTACTTGATGAAAGACTCACCAATTTCATAAACGATTGGGCGAACAGTTTCAAGAGCAGCACAGTGGACAATTATGCGTCTCTTTGGGCTTGGCTCTCAGGCTTATTTGCATGGGGTTTGTATCCCACTGGACCCTTCAATTGACTATAGTTTTTATCTAGCTCACATGCTCATGAGCATGCCTTAAAATCCACAGAAAGTGACCAAAATGCACAGGAAGTTACCCAGAAATGTCCAAAATCAACAGGAATTGACCTGGAAATTCCCCAAAATCCACAGGAAGAGACCGGAAATAAAGAATAAGTGACCCAGAAATGCCCCAAAATCAACAAGAAGTGACTTGAGGTTTTAGTTACCGAACAGCAAAGCAAAGTATCCTCCCCATGCAAGTTCTCCAGAAGTGGCATTTTCTGGTAACTTAGTTTTTTATTACCATTTTATTAACTTATAAATGTACCGTACTTATTCATAAAAATAATGTAAAAACACAAGATCAATAATTAAATAACAATAACAAAATGTAATAATAATAACAATATTAAAGTTTTTTTTTAATGATTGGCTGCCATTGACGGTGCGAGACATCCAATCTATTTGAACCAGAAGGGCTACAGTGAATGTTTCTTCACTGCCAGAACTTCTACTTCAAATGGAATGGATGTCTACTACTGACAAACTCTTAATGAGCTGTGATTGATTGCTGAGCTGTTCGAGGGTGACCTTGCTCAGGCATGCTCATAAGGATCAATGAAGTGAATAATGATGCTGAAACACTAACAGTATTACTGAAATTTAAAGGAGAATACGGGTTGAGAGATACAAACTGAAATCACACTGTAGAGTAGATCATTGAATATCTGATGACAAATAATTTACAGTATTACCAGTTTGGATTGTATTAAAACTGTGAAAAAAGATTGAATGCATTAGTGTTTATAGTAGTGTAGTGTATCAGCCATATTTGACACACTTGCATGTTGGTTTTCTTCCTTACACATTAAAACTACCCATTATTTTCCAACCTACCACATTCTAAAACATGTTAACTTGCAAATATTATTCAATATACATATTCTTGTTATGTAATTAAAGATAGAGTTGTCAAAAGTATCCAAAAATGTAAAAGTATCGATACTGAAATGTATCCTGGTACAATATTTGATTGCACATGTATCGATACTTATATTGTTCCAACTGGTGACATTTCTTTGTTTGATTCATTTGTTTGTTGTCAAGGGGGAATTTGATATTGCGCTACTCTTAAAGCAACACTTGGTAGCGTTTCATTTTGGTCGATTTTAGCGACACCAGTGGACAAAAGCGGTAGGAAGACTGCATTTCCCATGAGGACCAGCGCTGCGTTTCTCATTAGGACCAGCACCCACGCAGTGTCGTAAAATCATCGTTTAATAAAAAAATCAATCTCCCGGTCACCTGCAGATGGATTAAACGACATTTCTGTTTCCAGTGACTGTCTGAAGGATGAATAGTAATAAGGTAATGAATCCAGTTGTGGCTATTTCATGTGGTTAGACCTCCCCCCCCACACCCAAACACGATTTCAGTTGGGGGGGGGGGGGGGGGGGTCACACCAGCAAGTGAAAGCTGGGCCAATGTTCATTCTGTATATCCTGATAGGCTCTTTTTTTTCTCCTCAGACAAAACTTTTGGTCTCTTTTGTTGCTCTGACATCTCTGCAGAATTCACGCGAAAACGTTCGCGTCAACTTCCATCATTATAATGAATGGGGAATGGGGGAAGTGACGTATGCCGTAAAGCAGACAGCACATTTGTAGGGTTTTTTTGTGTGTGTGGCAGGGTTTCTGCCACCCTCCTCAAAGGTAGTTAGTGCAGATGAAAGTGATACAGACCCCCTCAAGGTATAAAAGAGGTGTCATTCAACTAGTTGTCAGTCGACATATCATCACAAATGCTATTAGAATATTTTATAAAGGTTGAAAAGTTACCAAGTGTTGCTATAATTCCTTTGCGATAGATGTCCAATCACATGGCTCTGAAAAACTAAATTCAAACTCTTTAAATGAGTTCATCACTAGTCACACCAATCCAGTTGAACTGGGAGGGTAGTAGCATTTGTTTATTTGCTGCCAGTCCTCTCACTACAAATAGATTAAACGTCTAGCGCCGTCAATGACAGCCAATGAGTCAGCAGTAATTGTAATGGAGGACATTTTTGCATTTTCCTTGTTGTTAATAAACAAACAAAAATATTCATGTAATATCAAAAATGCAATCAAGTATTTTCTGTATGTAACAAACAATACCAAATTTAAAAAATTACTATGGTAACACCAGTATTGGAACTGATGTCAACTGCTTGTGTGGAAGGAATATTAATTTTCTTGGCAAAACAACACAACTCCTCATAGGGTACTCATTGAACTCACTGCACTTGACGGTGCTTGACGTCCAATCCATTTTGACTGGAAAGCGTGGTAGTTTTTTCATCATAATGCTTGACTAAAAACATTCAGCACATGAGATGTATTCATTCAAAGTGATACAACACAAAGCAGTTAAGGACAAATGTTCATGTTTTTGTTGCGTTAATGGCGGTGAACCGCTTTTCTGAAAGACAGCAGACGATCATTACAAACTTAGATTTCAATTAATGTCTTCGTGTCATCATATGAAGAAGATCTTACGTGTATTTCTTCAACTTCTGAAATGTACGTCTGGTAACCGCCCCGGGTCACCGCGAAAAACGCTGTGTTTGCTCCTGTCACAAAATTCTGTGTAAAAGACTAAATATAGGAGTTGTGAACTCGGGTTTCATTTGAATTTGCGCTCAGATGCCTCTTCTGGTGCTTGACGCAGTATCGTGACGATCGCTACACCTTTTGACGCGTTTTGAGGACAAAATGTGACGGAAAGTGACCGCGGACGTCGCCGAACGACTGACTATCAGAGAGGTTTGAAGGCTGTAGTGGGAAAAATAGTCGGCTTTGGCCCAAATATAAATATAGAGTGTAAAGTTTAGAGTGTTATCGCTCATATGACGTAAAAAGTGTGGTGGGAGATGTTTACTGGCGGCGTAGTTTGGGGTTGAAAGCTGGAAGAGAAAACACAAAAAGTGTGTCCACATTTCCAACGAGTGCAGGACGGCGGCTCAGTTGAGTCTCTACGGTTCTCATGCACCTTATAAGTCCCGCCTCCTGCTCTACACTTGACATAGTTGACAGCTTGTCCCGATCGAGACGACACGCAACGCAAGAGCAAATATGGCAGAGGAAGCACCGGCAGCAGCGGCACCGACCAAGTCGCCGGGGAAGAGCAAGAAGAGGACGGGAAAAGCGGCTGGGAAAGGAGGAACCCCCATCGCTAAAATGATCCTGGATGCCGTCTCGGCGTCAAAGGAGCGCAAAGGTATTTCGACCGCCGCGATCAAGAAAATTCTGGCCAGTAAAGGCACGGACGTCAGCAAGGCGAACAAGCGCATCAACACCGCTATCATCCGCTTGGTGGCCAATGGAAAGATTGTCCAAACGAAAGGAGTAGGTGTGTCTGGTTCCTTCAAGCTGGCCAAGGTGGAAGCGGCACCTAAGAAAGACAAGGCTGCAAGGAGATCAACCTCAAAGCCCGCAAAGAAGGGTATCAAGTCTAGAAAGGCTGCGACATCGCCTAGCAAGAGAAAGAGTATCAAACAGGTGAGGAAAGCAAAGAAATCCGACAAAAAGGGCACGCCTAAGAAAAATAAGCCAGCAGGCAGCCCTAAGAAGACCGCAGCCAAGGCTAATAAATCGAAAGATAAGCGGGCTAAGAAAGAAGTCAAAAGAGCAAGGAAACCTGTTGTGAAGAAGGCAGCAGGCAGGAAAGTAGCAAAGAAACCTGCACCCAAAAAGTCTGCTAAAAAGTGAAGCAGTTGACTCCTACGCATCGTCACCCAAAGGCTCTTTTAAGAGCCACCACAAATTCCACTAAAGAGCAATCCTCGTTTCTCTTCTTAATACTTAAATGTTATCCTGTTAGTAAAATTGATTTATTTTACTTGGGTAAAATATGTGATGTAACTTATTGGCACAAACCAACCCAAGGTAACCCCTTACGTGCTTACATCACATGAAAACTGCAAGACGATGAAGAAATAGAAAAATAAATAAATAAAACACATTATTTCCCAGAGAGCAGACCGAAGTTGAAAAGATGTTGGATCGACATCCCGCTGTCGATCTTATATCGTTAAATGTCATTTCGATTAATAATATTGGAACAACACGTAATCAATGTTATGTTTTCGACCAAAACGCCCGCTCATCCATAATTCAATGACTTATCAATCATATTTTCGGTCAACCATAAATTAACTATTTGTCAACATTAGTTCACCAAGTATAAAACAATGGTAACCCAACCATCGCCTGACATACCATAGAACAACGTTGTTTCAACAGCACTTGACGTCGAAAATTTCGATGTCAACCGTACTGATGATTTTGATGGAAAATAAACGTTTATTCAATGTCGGTCTGCTATCTGGGTTGTTACTACACTCACCCCAGAGATAATAGTTTTGATTTTTAATACATTTTGTAATGTGTGCATTTTATTCACAAACAAAACTTCGCGAAGAAACCTCCTATATTTGATTTTTTTCCAATCAAAATAGATTGTACACTGAAATCAGTAAGACTAATTAGCACTTCTTAAAAAAGTAATAAACTGATTTAAATGTTTTTTCCCTGAAGCCTCTGGTTAAAATTTCAATATTATTTTTACATGTTAAATTGTACATATGTGCTTTTTTTTAATTATTGTTTTTTGTTTGTTTGTTTTTTTTTTTTTTTAATTTTGCAAGGATAATGGAAGTCTTGATTACATCTGTATGTGTCAATTTTTTTGTCAACTGTTTTGTTAAGCTGATGTTTTGTATGCATGTAAGTTCGAATAAAAAAAAAAACAAAAAAAAAACATAAAAGTCATGTAAAAATAAGCAAGACACGCTTGTGAACAATTTAAACTGAATTTAATATATATTAGATATATAAATAAAAAGAAAAAGTTATACAATTGCTTTTAGGGATGTGTTTTATGGCTCTTTGGAAAGATCTGAATCTTTAGGATCCGTTCATTTCAAGGAGAAAAAAAAAACTGCATACATGCATATGAATTAATTATATAAATGTATGCGCTTATTGGTGTTCAACTGTCTGGACACTACTCTTGATAGTAATGGAGGATATTTTTGAATCTTAAATCTGGCTGCCATTGACGGCACTAGATGTCCAAACCATTTTCAGTAATAGAGTTGGCAACAAGTGACTGAGTTCATTTGCTGCCACATCCCCAGTTCAAATTGACTAAACGTCCACAACTAACGAACTCATAAAAAAGAGGCACGTGAATATATGTGTATTGTCTATCATTGTCCATATCACTATAAGAGTTTAATAAGTGCATATAAACTGGGTCGCAGCCAGTCATACCGGTACAAAATGGATTGGACGTCCACCGCTGCCAATAGCAGCGAATGAGTGAATAGTTGCTGTGTAAATGGCACTTGAACATAATATATTAGAAAAGAAAACATGGGAGCATTACATGAAATAATTTAAGTTGACACAAATTCATTTCCTCATTCACTCACCAAAAATTAGCTTGAAGCAAGGAAGCCGTTTGAATGGCTGGAGGGCGGCGGCTTAATTTGAAAGTTTTCCCTCCAACGGCTTTATTCGCTCATTTGAAATTCCTGTCATCCAATTGTTGGAAGGGAAACTCGCGCGTGACTTTCCACTCGACCAATCAGCGTTGCCGAGACGCCGACTGTATTTTATAAAAGCTGCCGCGCTCAAGCTTGCCGCATATTCGGGTCGAACTCTCGTCTCGGTGAAAATGGCAAGAACAAAACAGACAGCTCGTAAGTCCACCGGTGGAAAGGCTCCCAGGAAGCAGCTGGCTACCAAGGCTGCCCGCAAGAGCGCACCGGCCACCGGAGGTGTCAAGAAACCTCACCGCTACAGGCCGGGGACCGTGGCTCTCCGTGAAATCCGTCGCTATCAGAAATCCACCGAATTGCTCATCCGCAAGCTGCCTTTCCAGCGTTTAGTCAGGGAAATAGCTCAAGATTTCAAGACCGACCTCCGCTTCCAGAGCTCCGCCGTCATGGCTCTTCAGGAGTCCAGCGAGGCTTACTTGGTTGGCCTGTTTGAAGACACCAATTTGTGCGCTATTCACGCCAAGAGGGTCACCATCATGCCTAAGGACATCCAGCTAGCCCGCCGTATTCGCGGAGAGCGGGCTTAAGTTACTCCAACTACACTAAAACAACGGCTCTTTTAAGAGCCACGCACTTCCTTTCTAAGAGATATTCCTTTATTGAGAATTGTAATGTATATTTTCATATGCCTTAATGATTTTGAATGAACGCTTTATTTTGGACCTGAGAAAATAAATAAAATATATTAAAAATCAGACAAAACCAATGATATACTCGAGACAACATCAACAATAGTTAAGACAATAATAACATATTATATTTTAAATATGTTCCTTTTTCCTTCGTGTTCTTATATACTACAATTTTTGTTGGTATGCTTGCTATGAACACACTGTGTGATTCCTGAATAAACATAATTTATGTAACATACTATTCATATTTAATGATTTAACTGCCAGTTAGACACTAACTTCATAAACTAGAAAGTTTAATTCTGGCCCCACAAACCAGAGTTGTTTTTAAATTTAGCTGTTTTTATATGGATGTTATTCTTTCAAATTTTCACCTACAACCTTGAAATTTAAGACACGTCAACAACCTATTTACTATTGTAACGGCTTTAACATTATTTATCTTTTTTTTTTTTTTTTTTATACATATACATATACAGGTACATTAATCATTAGCTTCCATTGCAGGTGGAGGACAAATAAGAGTTACTTTGGAAATTAGCTGTTTTTTTTACAATGACCATTGTGTGACAAAATATCGAAATGGTGATGTATCGTGATACTTTGTATCCCAAAAGGTTATCGATATGCTCCTGCCAAGAATCGAGATATTGTTTTGAAAAGGTGTCAATGTCTAAAAAATAAATAAATAAAAAATAAAAATGAAACAACAGTTGCTACTAAAATCTTCCACCATAATAGTGTCTCAGTTTACTCTGAGGCTGCATTGACGGTGCTCGACGCCCAATCCATATAGACTGGGAATGTTCGTTCATTCGAAACCAGAGCATTCACAGTCATTCTGTCCTATTTTCAGGGAATTTACGGGTCACTTGCTGTTCATTTTAGGGCATTTACAGGTCATTTTCTGTTAAGTTTGAGTCACTGCCTATTTATTTGGAGGATTCCCAGGTCATTTCCTGTTCCGTAACTCTATATAAACAGGGAGAGACCAATAAAATACCCCAAAATCAACAGGAAAGTAACTGAAAATCAACAGGTAAATGACCTTAAATGGCCCAAAATTAGCTCATTGCCTGGCATTGGCTGCCACTACTGGTCATAGACGTTCAATCCGTTTGAAGTGGCCATCCCTCCAACCCTCCCAGTTCAAACAGATTGGATGTCTACTAGTGATAAACTCATTCCAATTCATAGCAAAAGCTTGTTTTTCTGTTTATTGGTTGTTATTAGAACAGTGCTTCTCAATTATTTTCTGTCACACCCCCCCAAGGAAGACGTAAATGTTTCGCGCCCCCCCAAACTTTCTGCCGCCACTGTAAATAGTATCATTTGTCTATAAAATTACTATTATAAATACGCATCTGCCTAACATTGTGTCCTTTTTTTCTAATAAAGAAAAAAAGTAACATAGATCAACTTATAATAAAGTATAACTTTATTAACATTGTTTTGTTTGTAACAGAGAATACTTGACGTGCATCAATTTGCCTGAATTTAAAAAAAAAAATTCACATCCAAACTAAAAAATACACTCAAGGTACATTTTTGACCATTTGATACAGAAAAATAAAATGTAATAAAATCAGTCAATAATACCAAATTAAAATTGATTAGAAACATTCACTCATGAGGACAATGTGCCAAAAAATTTGACCGAAAAAAAAAATCTGAATAAAAGGGGAAAAAAAGTGTCCTTGGACAGGACAGTTTTTATTTTTGCTGCTCACAGTATTTACCTCCTTTGCAATGGTGTGGAGTTATTTTGCAATTAGCATGCTAACAATGCTCACTGGCTTACTGATATAACACTGACAAAGCAGGACGATTGTTGGCAATATTCGGCACGTTTTCACTGAAAAAATCAAGCGGCTTAACAATGAGATTGGGGTCTAATGTCTTTAAGTGGCGTCTTAATTGATTTGGCTTCTTGCTGTCTGCTATAATTATTTTTAGACACAGTAAACAGTGGTCTTTCATCATCACCCACTGTATTAAAAGTCAAAGCTAAAAGGCAAACGGCACGAAAAAAGCGCATTCACGGCGGCCGAGGTAGAACCGTAGGTGAGGGCGGTCGTCGTGACGATCCCAAGCCGAAAATGGCACTTCTCGGGCGGCGACGTGAGAACCGGACAAGACAGTGGGTCGCTGCGTGAGTGAGTCCGGTCGGAAAACGGCTTACGAAAACGGCGGTGGCACACTGCTCTTCATATCTGTTGTCTGTGTGTGCTGAGTGCTCTTCCTTAGTTCAAAAATACTGCGCGCATTCTGAAAATGAGAGCGCCACTGCCACCTACTGAGTGGATGTGCAAGTACACTTTATTCCAGTACGGCAAAAAAAAAAAAAAACATGTTCCCCGAGGTCACATGCGCCCCCCCTGGCATTGCTCTGCACCCCCCCAGGGGGGCGCGCCCCACTATTTGAGAAGTACTGTATTAGAATATCCTAGAATGATTTCCTGGCCAATGTATCGATAATCGTTGTATTGCCATATCGTCAGATCATTGTTATCGTGAACTTTGTATCGCAAATCGTATTGTATCGTGAGGTACCAAGAGGTTCCCACTCATAGACCATTCAGAATTTTTGTCAAATTATCACATAAAACTTTGTAAGAGGAAAAATCAACATACGTCCTACTGTTCGATCTGCCTTAATGTTAGTGATATACATTAATTCCGTTTCAAATGAAATGACTGGCATTAACCCTTTAACACCGAACGTGTCGGCAGCGACGCGTTTACGCATATCATCTTTGAAGCTTCGTCACGCTGTAATTACATCACCCACGTGCTGCTGGTTGGTCTCGTTTGAAAGTGCAGAAGTTGATGTCCACACCAGGTTTTAATCTGAAGTCAACTTCTATTGAATGTTTATCCTAACAAGTTGAATAAATATTATCAAGCTTCAAAACGGTTGGTCGAGCATGTTTGGTTGTCAATGGGACGTCAACATTACAAATTTTGAAAAAAGATTTTGGGATTTTTTTGTCTTTTTGGGTCCAAAATGTGGATTATAATTGGTCAGTGAAGAAAACAACAGTTTAGACATGAAGTTCAAGGTGTCCTGAAAAAAAGGACCCAATTTGACCATTGTAAACAATTTTTTCTTTGAAATATAAAGGCAACATCAAATGCATGCAAATTCGGCCAAAATAGGCTTAGGTGTTAAAGGGTTAACTAATTATGTTTCAATGCCGCTGACGGTGATGGACGTCCACTGTAATTTGACAACGGGCGGCTGGCAGCGATCGTGCGATCATCTCAGTCAAAATGAATTAGACGTCAATCGTTGTCAATGGCAGTGAATGAGGTTAAGTAATACATTAGGTTTTTCAAAACTCGCGCTATTCAACAGATCTAATCTACGTTTCAAATTGAAAAGAGCGCGAGCAATTTCTTGGCATATTGGGTAACTTTAGCTACGCCCACGATTTAAATTTACCGCTAAACCGTCACTTCAAATAAGCCAATCATGTTTCAGCAACAGCGCACGAAAATTTGCATAGCTTGTCTTATAAATACCAAATGTTTCACGCTTAGATTCATTCTAACTTCGATACACAAAATGCCTGATCCAGTTAAAGCAGCTAAGAAAGGCTCCAAGAAAGCCGTCTCTAAGGCTACAAAGCCCGGCAAGAGGAGGAGAAAGAGCAGGAGGGAGAGCTACTCCATCTACGTCTACAAGGTACTGAAGCAGGTCCACCCGGACACCGGCATCTCCTCCAAGGCGATGAGCATTATGAATTCCTTCGTCACGGACATCTTTGAGCGCATCGCCGGGGAGGCTTCTCGCCTGGCGCAATACAACAAGCGCTCCACCATCAGTTCAAGGGAGATCCAGACCGCCGTCCGCCTGCTCCTCCCGGGAGAGCTGGCTAAGCACGCCGTGTCCGAGGGCACTAAGGCCGTTACCAAATACACCAGCTCTAAGTAAACTGCTTACCAAGGCGCGTTCAACGGCCCTTTTCAGGGCCACCCACCATTCTCGATGAGCATGTTCCTTTTGCAGAATGAGAGTGAATCGATTTTTCTGACTGTGAATGCGCGCTGTCAATGAAGGAGTTAAAGCAACACTTTGGAACTTTTCAGTTTGGTTGATTTTAGCGACGCTGGTGGACAAAAGCGGTAGTGTTTTGCCTTAAAGCGGAAATTCAGAATTTTTGACATTAGATTTAATCTTCAAATTAGCCGGGGTTAAATTAGTCAACGGGGTTGATTTAAACAAATTCCGTGCAGTTTGCTAGTTATTTATTAATTACAGGGCTCTGGAGTGGCTAAAATGGCGGGAGTCAATGGCACCTTTGTAGTATGCCAATAAAAAACATACAGATCCAACATAATCAAATACATTCAAAACACAGATCATAGTTCCAAAACACCCAGGTGGCCAAAACAATGTCACACCAAACTGCGTTATTCGTTTCATTCTGCAGGATTTGTTTAAGATGCGTAATACTACCACAATTGTTCTGCCCCCTTTATTTGTCTGAACATTGTTTCACAGGTGCACTGCCCCTTTAAGAGAGTCAGGAAGTTTGTACGCGGGAATGTGCGCCACTCTCTTTTTTTTTTTTTGATATTTTTTTTATTTTACAAACTTTATTTACACAAAAACAAATGCACACAATGGGCGAACAATTCACAAACAATCAACAGATTTACAACAACAACAAAATAATAAACAAAATGGTCAGAGTAATTTTTAACACAAGCCGTACTGTTTACAAAGTCTTTTGGTCCTTATAGCTTTGAGATTCAAAGAGGAACTCGAATCGTCCAAATATAAAGAAAACATTTTCCCCAAAACATGAAAATTTGGTCTTTGATTAGCATATTTTACACAGTGAATGTGAAATGTTGCCAATATTAAAATAAGATTTACAACATATATTTTATCCATTTGTGGTTCTTCAACGTTGTATAGGCCAAACAAAAATGTCTAAAAACAATTTTCAATGATGGCACAACTTTGGAATTAATATAATTGTTCAGGTCAACCCAAAAGATGTGGGAGTAAATACTTTCCCAAACAAATGGGAAATAGTTTCCTCTGCATTTGCACAAAAATGTGTCTCAATATCAATTTTAAACGTAACCATTGTCGTCTTTACAGGATAACACCTGTGAAGTAATTTGAGTGTGATTTCTGTTACTTTATTTCTTAATAAATATTTTCTAGGCAAAAGCCAAGTATGTTTCCATTCAATATTTTTGTATAAATTATTCCAATAAGAAATTGCTGCAGGTTTGGAAATGATCTCCTTTTGAATAAGTCCTCTCAAACAATGGTTGGAGGCTTCAGAGCTTAACAGTGCACCTTTATAACCAATAAACAGAGACTTTGGATCAAAGATTGGCACGTTACAATTTCGACCTCTAGGAGAATTTTGTAATAATCTTCGAGAGCCCTCCGGTATTGCATCAAACACAACAGAATATTATGTGCGCCACTCTCTGTAGAAAAGAAAAAAAAAAAAAAAAGGCACTGTGCAGATGTGTGTCATCACTTTAAGTTCTTACATTGGCATTCCCTGTAAGTATAGGAACATTTGTTAATATTTAAGAGGGATGTGCTGAATGAGAAGAACACTAATTTTTGCGGTGTATTTCAATGTTTCAGTTTTACACCTGTCTACAAATCGAGGTCCAAACCCATCCTGGCGTCTGTGACTTTTTGTGTGGAGGTGTTTAACTCGCTGGATAGCAGAAAGGCTCTGTATACTAGAGTGAAGAAAATGTGAACAAATCTGACGAGACAGACTCCTTGTCATCAAAGCACGACTCGTCTCCGGTATTCACAAAGAAGACAAACCACAGTGCTGTGGGGTCAATAAATGTGTGACGATGTGAAATGAACAGATATGTTTTTGTGAATTAAAGGAAATATATATCTACAAGTACAAGTGACTATTTATTTATTTATTTATTTATTTATTTATTTATTTATTTATTTAATTTATGTATTTAGAAAAATAAATAAGGCTGAAAACACTCAGGTGACTTGAAGTTCCGCTCTGAGACCCCCAATTTGGCTCTGTTTGAACAGGAGGGCATTTAAAAAAAAAAAAAATTAAACAGGGAAATCCTATCTGGAGGTGAGAGCACACGAGAGCAGAATTAAAGACGCCATGACTTTAACGAGATATTATCGCGTAATTACCTTGTTTCGATCCAAAAACTCCATGTTGCATATATCGCTGAGTGTCTAAAACAGCTGTGAATGGCCACAGCTGGATTTTTAAAAATAGATTTTATGGGTTAAACATGGTAATATAACAAGGGTCGCGATGCAGAAATCGCTGACATCAAGGAGTGGTCGAGATTTTCTTTTTCTTTTGTTGAGCTTTTTAAAAGTTTTTTTTTTTTTTTTTCTTTTTTCTTTTTTTGTTTGGATCGATCATTTACCCTCTAACATATCGGAGAAAATGCGACAGTAACAAAAAAAGATACAATTAAGCGATGATGAGGTAGATATCTGTGACTTTTTTACAGACACCATTTTTTTCATTGTGACGTAATTTGTTTAAAAGTTAAAAATATGCGAGTGAATAAATTTTTAAAGTCGTTTTTTTAAAAGAAAAATCAGACATCAATTAATGATTCTCAGCTAAAAATGACAGACATTTTGAATAAAAAAATATAATTAATTACCTTCGTTTTATGGCTGGGTTGAAACAAAAGCGGTTGCGCGACGTCTAAACGGGGGTTTCCAGGGTAAAACGGACAAATTAAAAATAGTTTGGGGGCTGAATGTGCCATGAATCTGCTATGGCAGCATATAGACATATTGTGCTGTCAAACACAACAGTTGTTTTGGCTTAAAATACAGCAGTTTCTTTTAAAGAGGAGTGCAAGAGCAGAAACAGCTTTTTCAGTCTTGTCTGTGTTTTCCGCCATAAACAAATGTTCCCATAAATACTTTTTAGGCCACGATATTAAAACGAATGTTGCTTAAATGAATCAAAATGTGTGCTTGTTCTTTATTTTTAAAATAAAATATTAATAAAAACAATTAAAATAATTAAAAACAGAAATATACTCTGGTTATGGCCCCCCATTAACACTATATACAGTACCTTATATATAAGGACTCGGAGGGGCAAACGAATGAATAAATGTGTGTTATGAACCAAACCGTTTGAAAATCCGTCAAGGTTTTGCCGTGTTAAATGTATTATAGTGGAGAAAATTATTCACCTTAGCTTCGCTGCAAAAGAGCCCGACAGCCGACTCCAAGTTTTCGCGTCTTGTTTCTCCCCGGACACATTTAGTCTGCACACCTACCAGAAAGGCGCCGTATTATCACGCTTTGACACTGTAGCGCAACCGCGCAGGTGAGCTTTTCATTCAAACATAACACGTTTTGAGTCTCTTCGGTTTCATATATTGACACTTCAAATTCATTGCTAACATGATTGCTTTGGCTTTATTTAACAACGTGCCTTGATGTGGACATAACAGTGTTACGGCACTCCAAACTGATGGAGAAAGCTAACGTAGCAGCTAAGGAGAAAGCCGCACTCCCCATACGAACTGTTGAGAAAGGCGATGTGAATTATTTTACATTTTCTCATGAGTATATTGATTATAAATTTAGATGGAGTTGTGTATATATATATATATACTTTCTGAATGAGCATTTTTTGGAACGTTTTTTCGCTCACCGACTCTTGTGTTGGGACATTGATCATAGCAGTCGCTATGACAACCCAAGTAGACAAGGCAACCAGATTTCACAGAAAACAATAATTGAGGAGTCCAAAATTTTTGGAAAACAATAGATATGCAATATTTATATGTGCAAATGAACGTAAGACTTACACAGACATGAGTTTTGGTATTGACATCAAAGTACTATTCACAAAGGGCACACTTATTTCATGACCATGGCCAAATTGAATGCTGCTGTATGTACAAGAAATATTCCACTCTAATAAATCTACAGTTAAATTAATATTTCACGAAACAAAATTTTTTTGGGTAAAATAATGTATTTTGTTAACTTGGTGGCATTGAATGACCGATCATAGCATTGTGAAAGTGTAGCCCTAATGTTTACTAAGTTAAGTTTTTACTCTTCATCTGTCAGAGCTTGTGTGTCATTATCTGTCTCTTTGGGGATTTTAGATGGCGACTACTAAAGTTCCAGAGGTTCGTGACATCACACGAATTGAGAGAATTGGTAAGAATGTACATTTTCCTGACAATAGTCCATAAACCAGTGTTCAAAAGAACTCCTTTTAGATTTGAATGTTGATGTTGTCTTTAGGCGCACATTCACACATCCGTGGCCTTGGCTTGGATGATGCTTTGGAACCAAGACAGGTGAGAACATTACACATACTGTTATCATGACCGTGGACTACAGCTTAAATGAATTTAATGGTTTTGTTTATAATGCTGAGCGACAAGCAATTCAGTCAGGCTGTTTCTGTTTCTTGGCAGGTGTCTCAGGGAATGGTTGGGCAGCTGGCCTCCAGACGGGCTGCAGGCGTCATCCTGGAGATGATCAAAGACGGCCATATAGCTGGCAGGGCGGTGCTGATTGCAGGGCAACCAGGCACTGGAAAGACTGCCATCGCCATGGGTGAGACCCAAATGCACGAGGAATGAGATTGATGCACGTGTAGATCCCAAAGCAAGTAAAAGTTGCCCTGCAGGTATCGCTCAGAGCCTGGGTCCTGACACCCCTTTCACAGCGTTGGCCGGCAGTGAGATCTTCTCCTTAGAAATGAGCAAGACTGAAGCACTCAGCCAAGCCTTTAGAAAAGCCATCGGAGTGAGGATAAAGTGAGTGGACCGATGCCATCCCCGCGATGCCTGTTGTCTGAAATAACGTCATACGTGGTTCTTTTTTTTTTTTTTTTTACAGGGAGGAAACCGAGATTATTGAAGGAGAAGTTGTAGAAATCCAGATTGATCGACCTGCTACTGGAACGGTAAATTAGAGTACACTAAACCTGGGCGATAAATCGATTTATTAAGTGTCATCCGGCAAATTTAATCACTAACTCCATTTATGTCCAGTTCAGATCTTTTACATCCATTCAAATGTGAGATAATTTGCCGGATGACACTAAATGACATCTGTCATAAGCAATCATTAATGCTCATGGCAGTTTCATGTAATAATCACAGTCTTATGACAGTGTTATGACACAGCTGTCAAATTAAGTGTTTCCAGTTAATTTATTTGGGTGTGAGTATTCCATAATACAGTGAGGACAGCTGCGGCTTATAGTCCAGTGTGCCTTATCTATGAACAAAAGCCGTTTTCGTGTCAAATTTAGTGGGTGGCGGCTTATAGTCAGGTGCGCCTTATAGTCCCAAAACCACAGTATATACATTCTATTATTTTTCATACATAAATAAATAATATCATTAAACATGGCACCAATAACACACAAGCTCATCTTTCACTGCCATTGACGGAGCTAGAAATCCAATCCATTTCCTACATTCTAAATGGATTGGATGTTTAGAGCTGTCAATGGCAGCCAATTAGTTAATCCCACAATAATTTAGTTTAAGCATGCTCTTTTTACTATTTGAAGTTAACAATGCTTGTGGCACAGAGATGTGTATGAAACCCTGAAAAAAATGCTGCTTTGTAGGGTGCCAAGGTGGGCAAATTGACGCTGAAGACTACTGAGATGGAGACAATATATGACTTGGGCAACAAGATGATTGACAGTCTCAGCAAAGAAAAGGTCCAAGCAGGGTAGGTTAATCTGGTTTGCGTTTAATGCTTTCTGTGTGCCAAACTCTGGTTTATTACCATTTCTTCAAGTGATGTCATCACCATCGACAAAGCTACCGGAAAGATCAGCAAGTTGGGCCGTTCCTTCACAAGAGCCAGAGACTATGATGCCATGGGAGCTCAGGTACTGACAAAACATTTTAAATGAGGATCCATATTCAAGTAACTGGAATGTTTTCTATACAGACCCAGTTCGTGCAATGTCCAGAGGGCGAGTTGCAGAAGAGGAAGGAGGTGGTGCACACGGTGTCCCTGCACGAGATCGATGTCATCAACAGCCGCACGCAAGGATTCCTGGCTCTTTTCTCCGGGGACACTGGCGAGATCAAGTCAGAAGTCCGTGAGCAGATCAATGCCAAAGTTTGCGAATGGAGGGAAGAGGGCAAGGCGGAGATCATCCCGGGGGTCAGTCAACATTTTCTTTTGCATATCAAGTTTACAGTACTGGCGCTGTATTTGGGAGCTTGCAGCACAAATGGGGAAAGAGTAAAAGCTATTTAAGACAAAAGATTTACACTTCATTTATATTTCATTTGTTTAACATTTAACTTTTTTCACCCTATATAGGGTAAGAGAGTCCACACATTTTGGGTCATGTAGGCTGCACTTTTATACCAAATGTTAATATTGTGGCCTACATGACTCATGATTATATGGTTAGCTTTACTCAAATTTTATCTTGCAGGTGTTGTTTATTGACGAAGTCCACATGCTCGACATGGAGTGTTTTTCCTTCCTTAACCGTGCCTTGGAGAGTGACTTGTCCCCCGTTCTCATCATGGCCACCAACAGAGGCATCACCCGGTATTTTTGTTTTCCATTTATTTTTGGTCAGTCTATATATTTACGTCACTCGTCACATCAACTTTCCTTTGTTTCACCTCAGCATTCGTGGCACTAACTACCAGAGCCCTCACGGCCTCCCGCTGGATCTCTTAGACCGCCTGCTTATCATAGCCACCTCCCCTTACACCGAAAAGGAGACGAAGCAAATCCTAAAGATCCGGTGAGACTCTTGGCTCTTAACTCGCCGGCAATTAAAGTGCGTCAGCTGTCAAATAATTGTACATTCTTTCATTTCCAGGTGTGAGGAGGAGGATGTTGAGCTGAGCGAAGAGGCTCACACGGTCCTAACTCGCATCGGTATGGAGACGTCGCTGCGATACGCCATGCAGCTCATCAGCACGGCTGGTTTAGTCTGTCGCAAACGCAAGGTCAGTTGAGAGAAAGTAATACATGTTAATGGAAATTCATCCTTTAGGCTGAATATTTGTGGTCAGTGGATTTATTTTATTTTATGGATTTGATTTGCCCTTAGGGTACAGAGGTACAAGTGGAGGACATCAAGAAGGTTTACTCTCTCTTCCTGGACGAGGCCAGATCTTCTCAGTACATGAAGGAGTATCAAGACTCCTTTCTCTTTAATGAAACACGTGAGTATCATGCAATAATATGAGGGAAAGTGGAATTAAAAGCAAATCATTTATGAAGACATATTCTCTGTATTCATATAGACTTCAGATTTGATGCGTCTTATGCTCCCAGAGTTCGCTTTAGGATCAGCATGAGAGGATTGTGTTCTCATTTGTGTGATAAATTAATATATATTATTTTCTTGTTCCCTTCCAGAAACAACAGCAATGGAAACCTCGTAACAACCTCTCAATTCCCGCTTCACATTTTTTAACTCATTGCCTGTGAAATCCATTTGAATTGAGATGACTGGCATTGGGTAATCATGTTTCAATGCCATGAACGGAACATTACGTTCAATGTGGGTTGGACGTCTCACGCCATCAATGGCATTCAATGAGTTATCTTTTGAAGCCTTTGCCTTTAATTTGAATAAAACAAGTGAGTGACCTGCGATGTTACAAATGTTTTGGCAGTCGTACAGTTAGTATATTACGTTTCTATTCTTTGTTTTTATATCATTTCTGATGCGTTTCCATGATTTGCACTCGTACGTCACATAAAAGACCAATAAAAAGTCTTAAATGTGGAATTCCTTGCTTGTATAAGTTTGTGTTCATTTCTGAGGCCTTGGGTATAAAAGCTTCACGTCATGGTTGACTGTTTTAAACTATCATGTCTTAAAGCCAGACTAGCTCGGCTTGTTAAGAATGGAAGTTACTTAGTCAAATGATCAAATTTCATTAACATAAACCCAAATTCAAATTTGAATCAATACTATAGGCAACATTATCCGAGGATGTGGGGCGCAAACCCAGTTCAAATAGTTCTGCTGAAATTTAGGTGAGATGTGTGTCGTGTGATACTATTGCCACAAGATGGCAGTCGTTGACTGCTAAAACAAAGGTGACCACTCGTAATTTAACACATTAAAACCATGTTAAAGGGGGAGTTCGGAATTTTTGACATCAGGCTTAAGTAACATACATTCCATATCTCCATAAGAGGATGTTAATTAATTTTATGATTCACTCATAAGTGTTTACAAATTATTGACCAATGGCGGCAAACCTAACACCAGAAATATATATTTAACTCTTGTATTGTGTTCGGGTAAAAATTGACCCATTTTCAAGTTAAATAAATGGGACTTTTTATATACTCAAGCTCGAGAACGGGTTAATCTTGACACGAAAACAATATACTGCAAAAGTGTTTTCAGGCTGAGTTAAATGGATCACTCTCGCTCTAAAAATGTTGGCAGATTTCTAACACAATACCTGGGATATGTATAATGTACAGTAATGAGCAGAAGTATTTGCACCCCTTGTGATTTTGCACGTTTATCCACTTAGAAAATATGTATTGGTCTGAAATTTCAATGATAGCTAGCTATATTTCCACTGATAACATAATCTTAAAAAAAAATAAAAAAATCCGGAACTAACATTGCATGATTTTTCAATAATTTATTTGTAATTTACTGGTGTTCATAAGGATTTTTACCCCTGGAAAATCAGTGCTAATATTTAGTGCAGAAGCCTTTGTTAACAATTAGAGAGGTCAGACGCTTAGTTTTCACCAGGTTTTCAAATATGGAAACGGATTTTGGACCATTCCTCCAAACAAATCTTCTCTTTTCGGGGCTGTCATTGAGAAACACCAAGCTTCACCTCCATCCAAAAATTATCTATTGGATTGAGGTCCGGAGACTATAGCTTGGCCACTCCAGAACCTTGATATGCTTTTTACGCAGCCACTCCTTGGTTAGCTTGGCTGTGTGCTTCGGATCATTGTCATGTTGGAAGATCCAGCCACAACTCATCTTCAGGTCTCTGACTGAGGGAAAGCGGTTGTACCTCAAAATATGATGATACATTTCACCATTCATCTTCTGCTTTACACAGTACTGTCGTCCTGTCCCCTTTGCCGAAAAGCAGCCCAAAAGCATCAGGTTTCCACCACCATACTTCACAGTGGGGATGATGCTCTTGAGATTGTACTCATCCTTCTTTTTCCTCCTGGCACGACGAGTAAAGGTTTGCCAAAAAGTTTTCTTTGGTCTCATCTGACCACATGACTTTCTCCCATGACCCCACTGCCTCATTCAGATGGTCCCTGGCAAACTTCAGACGGGCCTTCACATGAACTGGCTTCAACAGGGAAACCTGAGCAATGTATGATTTTAAACCATTGCACCGTATTGTTAAAATGACAGTAGCCTTTAAAACTGCATCAAGCTCTCTTCAGGTCATTTACCAGCTTCTGCCGTGTAGTCGTAGGCTGAGCCCTCACTTTTCTCATCATGAGTGATGCCCCACAAGGACAGATTTTACATGGAACCCCAGTCTGAGGTAGATTATCAGTCATGTTTAGCCTTTTCCAATTTCTAACAATTGCTGCAACTGTTGATTTATTCTCACCAAGCTGCTTTCCAAGTGCCCCATATCCTTTTCCAGCTTTGTGGAGCTCAACAATTAATTTCTCTGGTGTCTTTCAAAAACTCTCTGGTCTTGCCCATGTTAGCAGTTGGATTATGACTGACTGTAGGGTGCACAGGTCACAATATTGAGCTCAAACGAGTGGTGGGTTGATGGTTACTCATGGGGTAAGGGTGGACTTTTTGTTAAGGTAGGCTGTCAACTCTTTGAGTGTCATAATTATTGCTGATTCTCAGGGGTAGAAATACTTATGAACCCCAGTTAATTGGAATTTTTTAAAAAATCATACAATGTGTTTTTTTTTATTTAAAAAAATTTTTTTTTAGGGCTGTCAAACGATTAAAATTTTTAATCGAGTTAATTACAGCTTAAAAATTAATTAATCGTAATTAATCGCAATTAATCGCAATTCAAACCATCTATAAAATATGCCATATTTTTCTGTAAGTTATATATATATTCTGTAAAATAAATTGTTCGAATGGAAAGATAAGACACAAGATGGATATATATACATTCAACATACGGTACATAAGGACTGTAGTGGGCATTTCACTCTACTGTCATTTAAATCTGTCTATGCTGTCCTCACTCCGAAGCGTCTACTTTTTCCAAAGCTAGACAGCTAGTGAACAACGCCTTAATAATTAGACTTCTTCCTTTTTCATCTGATTTATTAATAAAATGGCCTCAAACCATTGTCCTCTTTAGACCATCGTAAAACTACCAAAAAAAAGTACACAAGCATTGCATTAGCAACAGCGTTAGCTTAGCACGCTATACAGGTTCACTAAACATTAACAAAAAGCGTCTCATACAAAAAATATAACATTTCGCTTACTAACATAATATGTACATTCTTTTCAACAACCATACTTACGGACAAATCTTGTCCAAGGATCATATAAGCACAACATTATCAGCCCGAGACGTCGTGCAGCCATAATGAACTGGCAAGAAAACAATAAACCATGTCGCAAAGCAACCACAAGAGTTCGCTGTTGGACAGCGCAAAAAGCCTTGCTGTAAAACTTACCAAAAGGCAGAATACTTTCTGAGCGGGACATGTGCGTTAATTGCGTCAAATATTTTAACGTGATTAATTTAAAAAATTAATTACCGCGCGTTAACGCGATAATTTTGACAGCCCTAATTTTTTTATAGATTATGTCTCTGTAAGTGGAAATGCATCTATGATTGAAATTTCAGACCTCTTCTGGTTGAACTTGCAAAATCACAAGAGGTACAAATACGTCTGCTCTTCACTGTATAAGAATCATTACAGGCATACATCATAAATCCTGATACTCAAATCATGCTGACGTATGCAAATTATGTACCAATATATTATGAATTTCTTTGGGATGCTGATACATTATTAAAAAAAAAAAACCCATCCAATTGTAAATGGAAATTTGGATAAAGTTCTATGGCGCTTTATCGAAGTCGTACAGTGCCAAAACCGTGGCTTAAAACCTCACATTCATCTTTTGAACCAGAGTATACTTGGCAAGCTTTGGAATCTTTTTTTGTTATCGTTCACTTCTCTCTTGACAGTCACGCCAAGTTTTTGTGGTTAAAAAAAAAACAATATACAATATGGTGTATTATATTGTATTTGGAGCCTCAAACCTGAAGCAGGAGTATTCCATGCTCATTGCCTGCATTGACAGTGACAGACGTAAAACTCATTTAAACTGGGAGGATGAGTTTTGAAAGCTCAGTGCAATTGACGACACTAGACGTCCAATCAAATTTTACTGGGGGACGACTGAAGGAACGGACAAGCTCAATTAGATAATAACCCCAAATATGTAGTTTTTTAAATCATCGCAAATACAAAAAAAATAATTAATTCATAACATCAATTTAACACCCAGGCCTAAGACAAGGTACTGATCTGTGAGGGTCGGTATTCTGTCGACCTTAACATTGAGGTTTCTTTTTTTCCTTGCCCACACCTTACAGTCCAAAAATGGCAGCATGTCCTTTTTGATATCTTCCCACTTGAAAAGGATGTTTCTGTCCACAGAGTTGATGTGTTCAGTAAACAAATCTACTTCAGAGGAATGCATTTCCACTTGTAGAAACAGTGGTTGTATTGGAAGTACAGTACCTGGTTCTAAATTAGAACCGAAGAAACCTTCTGGAATTAAGGTGAAATGTCTGACAGAAGAAAACAGTCCAGTTGAAGCATTAACAACATGTACCACACACATGAACTCACTGTTTATCTCATTTTCTGTATTCAAAACAGAAAGCGTTAACACACTGGCTGCCATTGACTGTGCTAGATGTCCATTCATTTTGACTGGGATGGGTGAATGAATGTTCATTCATGAATGAGGATAAAGCGCGAAAGTAAATGAAGTCATGGATAAACTTGATTAATTTTATAGTGACCAACTCGGAATATTTTCAACATAATCTGACTTAACCACCAGCAAGTTTCCAGAAGCTTTCTGGAGTTTCACCTCAAATGTTCCACCCTTTGGTTGTCGGCGCTAATTATAGCAGTGCCGTTAGACGAAAACAAATGGAATTCATAACAAGGACACCAATAAAACAAAGTCATGCAGATTTCCTAGTACTTAATTGGTTGCTGTTCCAGCCAGAATGCACTGTAGCAAGTGTATGAATAATTTACTGTAGGTCTCCACTTCATATTGATTCCTGTCCAACAGATGTGGTGAGTGTGGGATTAAAACTAGTGATTACATGTTCAGTGAAGCTGAAGCTAGTAGGGCAACTGAGCCTGGGAACTGCTTTGCACTCAGTTCACACTTGTATTTTTTGTTATTTTAAACCCTTCTGTAATTTAAAATGACATGTCATTCTCCTTTCAGCCTTGCGTCGCACTCAGATACGCGGAGGTTGACTTCCTAAAACACACATGGTTAACTTACCACCGTCAAATGACTTCTCACATTGGATCTGACATGAATGAAAGTACTCTATACTTTCCCTTGGTATAACCTCCTGATAGCATGTATTTCCCATGCTCCTATCAAGAGTTTATTATTATATCCCTCCTGGCATAATTCCATTATTGATGTCATGTTCCTTTAAATGTGATCGAGAGTAAAACACTGACTGGTATGTGGCGCTCAGGAATGGCACAATTGAGTGATCCAGAAGTTTCCGAGTGCAAATTTCATTTCTCCTTATTCCATATGTGCAAAGACTGTGCAAACGGCGGACTCTTCACTGAAGTACTTTTAGCTACTGTATACATTTGCTCACTTGGTATAAAACTGCCCGCCCCCTCAAAAAAAAACTAATTTCAGCATTCTTTATTTTATGTTTTATATATTATAAGGAGTGATGAAAACTAATAACATCCGTGCATTCGCCCCTCCTATTCAAAGTGGACTGGACGTCTAGCACCGTCAGTGACTTCAATGATTGCCCCTTTGACAAGCTTCCTGAGCGAAACATCGGCAGCACCATCTTGGAAAATTTCTGCTCCGAACTTCCGGTTTAGAAAGAACAACATGAATTGCGGTTGAAGTAAGCAGTGTGTGGACAAAGTTAAAACTGCAACATCAAACCAGAGGAACCCATGGAATCTCCAAAAATGGATTCAGCACGACGTAGACGAGACTGAGGCTTTCTGTGCTGTGCGTGAACTCCTGGAAGCACCCATATACAGTGGGGCAAATAAGTATTAATTGTGCAAGTTCTCCCACTTGAAAATATTAGAGAGGCCTGTAATTGTCAACATGGGTAAACCTCAACCATGAGAGACAGAATGTGGAAAAAAAACAACAACAGAAAATCACATTGTTTGATTTTTAAAGAATTTATTTGCAAATCATGGTGGAAAATAAGTATTTGGTCAATACCAAAAGTTCATCTCAATACTTTGTTATGTACCCTTTGTTGGCAATCACGGAGGCCAAACGTTTTCTGTAACTCTTCACAAGCTTTTCACACACTGTTGCTGGTATTTTGGCCCGTTCCTCCATGTAGATCTCCTCTAGAGCAGTGATGTTTTGGGGCTGTCGTTGGGCAACACGGACTTTCAACTCCCTCCACAGATTTTCTATGGGGTTGAGATCTGGAGACTGGCTAGGCCACTCCAGGACCTTGAAATCCTTCTTACGAAGCCACTCCTTTGTTGCCCTGTCTGTGTGTTTGGGATAATTGTCATGCTGAAAGACCCAGCCACCTCTCATCTTCATTGCCTTTGCTGATGGAAGGAGATTTTCACTCAAAATCTCTTGATACATGGCCCCCTTCATTCTTTCCTTTACACAGATCAGTCGTCCTGGTCCCTTTGCAGAAAAACAGCCCCAAAGCATGATGTTTCCACCCCCATGCTTCACAGTGGGTATGGTGCAATTCAGTATTCTTTTTCCTCCAAATACGAGAACCTGTGTTTCTACCAAAAAGTTCTATTTTGGTTTCATCTGACCATAACACATTCTCCCAGTCCTCTTCTGGATCATCCAAATGCTCTCTAGCGAACCGCAGACGGGCCTGGACGTGTACTTTCTTCAGCTGTTGGACAAATCTGGCAGTGCAGGATTTGAGTCCCTGGCGGTGCATTGTGTTACTGATAGTAGCCTTTGTTACTGTGGTCCCAGCTCTCTGTAGGTCATTCACTAGGTCCCCTCGTGTGGTTCTGGGATTTTTGCTCACCGTTCTTGTTATCATTTTGACGCCACGGGGTGAGGAGGGAGTTGAAAGTTCATGTTGCCCAACGATAGCCCCAAAACATCACTGCTCTAGAGGATATCTACATGGAGGAATGGGCCTAAATACCAGCAAGAGTGTGTGAAAAGCTTGTGAAGAGTTACAGAAAACGTTTGGCCTCCGTTATTGCCAACAAAGGGTACATAACAAAGTATTGAGATGAACTTTTGGTATTGACCAAATACTTATTTTCCACCATGATTTGCAAATAAATTCTTTAAAAATCAAACGATGTGATTTTCTGTTTTTTTTTTCCACATTCTGTCTCTCAGGGTTGAGGTTTACCCATGTTGACAATTACAGGCCTCTCTAATATTTTCAAGTGGGAGAACTTGCACAGTTAGTGGTTGACTAAATACTTATTTGCCCCACTGTATATGGTTTGAAATTGAATGTTTTGAACAGCGTCAAGCGTGGATCTACCTCGCCATACGCCTTTAAATCGAAACCAGCTGCAGAAAAGAAGGTAAGAATGTGATTTAAACCTAAGGATATACCAAAATGATTGTATCATTGTTCTTATTACTTTGTTGATCATTCGTGGACAAAATTCTAACAACCTGTCAGCCTATGTTGACGTGAGGTGTAGATTGATACGCCGGCCACTTGAGTGACCAAAATGAGGTGACATTACAAATAATATAACATTTGCCAAATGCAGAAGGGCTGACACGGATTATGTTGTTACAAGGAAATATTACAAGGTACTGTATGTACATATAAACAAAAATTGTGCGTCATTCTTTTTTATTGCAGATATGGATCACAATAAAACATTTGGACAACATGATTCCATTTCTTGTTCTATTTAAAATGATTGGTGCATGTGCAAAACAGGTCAATAAATCACCATTTAAAAAATAATTTGAAAAATAGCATACGAGAATGTGATATCAGACAGCAGAGCTCTGGAGCCTCGTTAACCTTTACCCAACATTATGGCCTCCAGACGGGCTTTCTCCCGCGGTCCTCGGTGAGTCCAGCTCCAATAACGTATGTTAAAGTTGCTGCAGTTAAAAAGCTCGTAGTTGATCGAGCTGATTATCTGCCGTGAGGCGAGCCACCGTCTGTCCCAGCCCCTGACTCTCGGCCGCCCCTAGGAATCTAGCCTTCCATCGTCAACATAGAATGCACGTAGTCTCGATATATGTTCACCAACGTAAGTAAGTGTTGTCCTGAGGCACATTAATTGTCTTCCCTAGCCTAACAGTGTTTTTGACCTTTAAACAAACGAACAAAAAACACACACTAACACAATTTCCCATCCTACACATACTGATTAGCAACAGGCTAGCGGCAGCCACAGCAGTACAGTAGTTACTAGTTGTGGTAAATAATATTAAACATCATCATAATAACAATCATCATCGTAATAACAATATCAAACGGAACAAATCGTTTCATGCACTTGATTTTAGCTTTAATATTTTTTGAGCACCGGATACATGAAAATGCAGGGATAGGAAGAACATACGATCCATAACACAGCGGCAACATGGCTACAAAAACACCCAGTCTTTGTGGTGACACGAGCTTGGTTCCACATCCGCCTTCATGAACATGTTGTTTTCCCCTGTTGTGGTGATGGCAGATGGATGCGGTATTTCCAAATTGTTCTTTTTAAGGGATTTTGATGAGTAATGTTACTCCAGCTCCACTGTTGTTTTGGATGGAGAAAATGTAAAACGGAAGTTGCAAGCAGAAATGCGGAAGTAAAGCGGAAGTACCTTGGAAACTTGTCTATAAAGGTATAAAGAACATGACTAATATAGGTGCTTCAGTGTGAGTTTTCCTTTATTTCCATTCAC
Organism: Corythoichthys intestinalis; assembly: GCF_030265065.1. Classification (NCBI taxonomy): domain Eukaryota; kingdom Metazoa; phylum Chordata; class Actinopteri; order Syngnathiformes; family Syngnathidae; genus Corythoichthys; species Corythoichthys intestinalis. The sequence continues at coordinate 15,042,877 of NC_080412.1, forward strand.
ATAGAGCTGTTACCATTCATGACCTCAGTCTCCACACATAAGTCATTCACAAAGCTTCTCCCCTCCCGTGTGAGATGCACAAAGAAAGAAGCTGCCGTGCATGGCACCATGGGGCAGATGTATAAATAACCTCGGCATGATTTTTTTCTGAATCAGTGAATGCTACGGAGGAAACATTAGTTCTAAACATGGAAGCACGAGAGCTAAAGACGGCAACCAAGGCCAGCCGACTTTCACTGTATGCCAAGTCAAGCAAAAGCTGCTCATGTTTAATTCAGAAAACGAGGAGATTTATTCTTCAGTCGCACTCCGACGAAGTTGAACTCATAGCAGTTTAAAAGAAATGAAATTACAGCAGCTTCGCATCCTTGTTGGCCAGGGTGGAAAGTTTATATTTGCTCTCGTTACTCAAAGTTTTTTTCCAAGTAACTTGTAATTTATTTTGAGTATTTCTTAATATCAGAAAATATGCTTTTACACAGACTTTACCATCAATTGACAAGATAGCTCCCACAAACATTGCACCACGCTTTCCCGTTGGGGGCCGACCCAGGCAGAGCATTTGGCTTTCACTGTGATAAACTCAAACACACGCTCCGTTCAAACCCCGGATTTAGGTGGAAAAAGGACAAATGTTTTACTGCATACAAGGAGGCAGGAGTGTCTCAAGAGTGATTTGGTCAAGGATTCAAGGTAATTACTATATAAAATAGCCCCATGCATGCACTTTCAAATGTTGTGAAAAAAATGCATGGAAAAAATTAGCGTAACTTTAGCTCGAAATATTTACATAAAATGAATGATAACTGCCTGTTTTTTTTTTGCTTTTAACCAAGAATCTAGAATGTTCGCTGTTCATATCTATAGAAGTTGCGGGATGTACGCATTTATTTACAAGAATTTTCAACTTGAAAAGCTCTTTGCTCTGTGATGGCCGCCATGTTGTATCCATATACAGTAGCGTAATTTTACATTCAAATGATCAGGTAATTTTTGGCCAACTGCCCGTTTTTTGGCAATAAGTATTAATTTAGACATTTCTACATCCATACAAAAAAAAAATCACCCTTACGTGTTTTATTTATTTTGTTTTATAACATTTCAATCTAAAAATAACAAGGGCCAAATAGCCGGCAAGACGTACCTCTGTGCTGAGGCAAAAGTAACATCGGAATTCAACCTAAATAAGTTGTGATTGTACATAGAAAAACGCAAATTTTGCTTTTGTTGCATAAAGATGATTACGATTAAGATGATTCTGTATGCTTTCCTCAAGAATTAAGTTTCTGATGTGAAAATGGCGTGATTTATTAGCTGTTGAAAACTACTAAATAAAAATAATTAAGTTGCTATTTTGGGTAAAAACTAATATGATATGTTAAATATTGCTATTGATCCTAAAAATATAGGGGATTATCTCCGTATTTGGTGATTTTCGTGCCTCTAGCGTAAAATTTGAAAATTTTATAGCAATTTTAAGGTTTGTTAAACTTGTATGAAAAATATAATTAATCGGGATTTTATTAGGGAATGACTGCATTTTTTTATGTTGCTGCTCATGCCTAAGGGTGGCCCTAACCCTAACCCTGTTTTGGTTTTAGGTCACTAGCGGGTTTGGTTTTGAAAATATTTGAATTTTAAGTTTTTGAAAATAGGCCCCTTACGGATCGGCCCGGAGACCCAGGTCCCGTCAATTTATAGTGAAGTCTATAGCTTTTACTTAAGTATATTTTGTTGGAATTAATTGACTCAGATTTAAAAATTCTTCTGTTACAAAGTAAAAACATAGATAAATGAAATGGAAAAAAGTGAGAGAGGAGAAAATAAAACATACTATAACAAAAATGTTGCTTCTGCATAGCAGTACAGAGTGTCTATCACGGGGTGCCCAATCCCAGTCCTCGAGAGCTCCTATCCAGCTTGTTTTCCGTTTCTCCCTCCTTTAACACACCTGAATCAAATGATCAGCTCATCAGCAAGCTCTGCATAACGATCCTGATTAGTTGATTCAGGTGTGTTAGAGGAGGGAGACATCGAAAACAAGCTGGATAGGGGCTCTCGAGGACCGGGATTGGGCACCCCTGGTCTATCAGATTGTAGCACTAGATAGCCACGTGTCAAGAAAGACACTCTGCATGGCCGCCATATTGGATGGGCTTGCTCACCGTCACAGACACCGTAAAAGTCAAGGCCCATTACCATATAAATATAACAAGGTACGAGTTAAGTGTGTCAGGATAGCATTGGTGGAACTATGCTACGGCTGCTATCATGGGACATCACATTGATAATTATTAACATGGCTAACATACAATAATTTAGATCACATCAAGAGCAGCCAGGGGTTAATTTGTGCCGGATCCTGTCGGAAGAGGATCCGGCAACTCTTGATTTTGGCCTCCCTGTGTTCCGGGACTTATTTGGGCAGATCCGGCACCTTTCGAAAATAATAATATGTGGACCGGCGAATTCCGTGGCTTGTTCGTCTTCGCTCTTACGTCCGGGTCTTCCTTCGGGTAGACTTTTATTAACTAGACAAAAACCAGCGGGGGACAGTCAGCCAGTCAACAACGGGCTCTTGCTCAACTCTCTTTTTTGCTCCCTCTCTCTCCCCCTTACGCTCGCACGCTTCTTCTTCTACGCCAAATTGGCAGTGCCGGTCACATTGAAATGGGACAGCGGCCCCTTGAGGATGCCGGTAACAATGTTGTTTATAAAAATCTAACGCCATTTGAAAGAGTCGAACATTTGTTGATGCACTGAAAAGCTGTACCAACAAATCACGCCCCTGACATTAAAAAAAATAAAAAAAATAAAACTTTGGAAATTTGCGGCATCTGGGGAGCAAGAAGCCAGGATCAAACAATATTTCAACATGCCAAAAAGACAGTTGCATTTACTGTCCTTTTTCAAAAAGAAGGAAGACGGTTCAAAACGAGTCAGAAAAGCAACAACTGGCGATGAGGGCAGCTGAAAGCAGGAGGCTAGCGCCAGGTTCACGGACAGCCAGCCAAGTAGAGGCAGAAGGCTGCTACCGTGGCAGTAGCTGGTCAGGTTTAGTGCTACCTGGAGTGGGCATCAGCTACAGCGCCAGCAGTCAGCCAGGTAGACCACCAACAGCCGGAGCAACAGGCCAGTACCGTTATGGGAAATTCGGGTTTGGGCTGCACAATTTGTAAGGCGGTGGGAACTTTGGTGCCAGAGAAGACGGGGGGTGAAACTCGCAAAAGAATGGGTTTGTGTTATTTATTGTAATCTCAGATTTTTTGTTTTGTTTTACAAGTTAGACAGTATGTTACTGTAAGTCCTACCTGTGGTCATGTGGTGCAGAGTGCTGTGCTGTGCAGAGTATATCCTAAATAATTGTAAATTGTTGTTATAACATTTATACCATGGATATTATCTGAAACTGTTAGGGCCTCTGCCCCTCCCTCCTGAGAGCTGGGCCACCTACGGCAGGTGTGCATGATTCATCTAATTCACAGGTCAGACGGGTGGAGCAGCCACAGGTGCAGGCAATCGTCATCAGCCACCTTTATAAGCCAGTGGACGCCTCACCTCGTCACCAGATCAACTTGTCCGTTTCCAGCGTCAGTTGCTTCTTGTAATCATTTGAATACTTTTCTCTGTGTTTCTCGGCTCATGATTTTTTGCTCTCGTCCCAGGACCTGTCTCTGCGCGCCCCATGTCGGAACCTCAAGCCTGATTTTCTTCCCGATCCTTGTCAGCACCCTGCCTGCCTGTTTGCTCTTGGATCTGGCAACAAATAAAACATTTTTTGATCACAGTCACTCTGCCCTTGTCTGCTCTGGGATCCCTTCCCGTCGTGCAAACCTAACAGAAACTGAGGCTTGTAAATCCCACAGCATGGCAAGTGAGCATTTACGTGTTGTTTCCAGCACCATTTTCTGTGTATGTTTCGGGAACTGTGCCCGTCTCTTCAACCCTGCGCTGTCATATGTACTTTACGTTTCGGCACCTTAGGATTTACAAATTAAGCACTGAGAGCAGCACTCAATTTTTGCGAAAAATGGGAACTGTGACCATTGTGATCAAAAGTATTTACTATCAAGTCTATTAATTTTTTTGTCTTGTCTTCGCCATTTTGTACAGTGGTTCAGAAAAAAAACTCTTTCTAAAAATTGTTGTTGCCTTACTTTACATTAATTTTTACAAAAGTACTTACATTTATTTATTTTTACTCGAGTAGATTTTTGGCTGGGTACTTTCCCACCCATGCTTGTTGGTGAACATATACAAATCTAATGAGCTCTTCACTGGGTCTGCTGACGGGCATCACGGGTGATGAGTGCAACCATCATAACACGCTTGAAGGGGGTCATTGGGGTGAAGCTTCCTACTTCTATGACTGCAGGCCCAACTATCACTTGCCATTATTGTCTTCAAGAATTATTTCTATTTGTGCCCTCTACAACATTGCTCAACCCAGCATTAAGCCCATCTCTCATTCCACATGAGCTGACGGCAACGGGGAGGAGGCCATCACTTGTCTCCACTGGAACATGTGTCAGCTCCTTTAAAATGACAACATTACTCTCTCATAAGCATGGATGGCTCGTGTCATGAGTATTCACCCAGCATGAGGTTACTGAGTTTCAGTGGAGGAGTGCAGAGTTAGCAAGGTGAGACATTCACAGACCAAGTGTGATTCTGAAATATCTGACAAGTTATCATGTCAGCTTTTCGAAACTCAAAGTACCGAAACGCACCAAAATATATACACTTTCTCAATCCACTGTCCCCTGCATGAACGGTTTATTAAACTGACAGTTTGTTGGATTTGCATGCAGTATTTTTGAGGATTAAGGACTCTTTGAAGCTCAGATAATATTTGACTACTTGTGAATGTAACATCGGTGTCTTAAATTATCCCCAATCAAACTCACGTGGGTCTTTTGAACTCGTTAACCGTCCAAACAACAGACGCTTGAGAGCTAATGGTAATGATGGTTTTTAAATGGGTTGGCCCAAACAATGCTGCCTTTGAACCCTGAACAAGCAGAAGCTTCACATGGCTACTGCCTCACTTTGCCCAGTCCGTTCACTAGGTTCTCCTCTGTGAGTTGAAGCGGCGATGTGTAAATGGAAATTCCTGCGAGAATGGCTCCCCTTTTCCTGTCGACGCCCCGGTGTTTCCTGTCCGTGTTTGAGATCCGAGCGCCTGACTTTGGGGTACACATTTGCCTGACTGTGGGAGAGGGTGTGGGTTTCTGTGGCTCATCCACCGACCAAACACTGATTCTCCACTTTGAGCATCCTGCGGCCGCTATGTAATCTTCCCCCTATTTCCGAACTGACACATTTCAAATGCAGCGCTGCCTAATGAAAGACTCTAAAACCATAATCCCTGTCTTCTTTTGTCACTAATGCAGTATACTTAGTCTGTGTTTGTACAGTCTTGTCATAGGACATCCATGAGTGCAATTTGCGTTCGTTTTAATTTACTCTGTCCTCTGTAATGAACATCAACACAAAGAGCGCCTTGACTTGCACTTGCTAACGTCCTACGAAGGTAAATATTGTGTTTTGTTTTCTTTTTTTACACCACACCCGAGTGATGTGTCAGTACATCTGTGCGCCACTCAGGAGTCTCTCAAGATTATTTTACAAACCAGGCCTCACTGTGCCCTGCCTGACTGCTCCTGAACAATACACTAGTTCATTCCTGAACTGACTAAAGCAGTGTAGCGCTGCAATTAAAATCAAAAGTCAGTCGACAAAGATGCTTTATAATTGAAAGTAGAAAATCCAATTTCTTGAGAAAATGCATAAGGATGCTCTGCTCTGCTGCTAGGTATAATTTTCCCAGTTTCCATTAGAAGTGACAGATATATCCGTGACTGGAATTGAAAAGAATTGATTAATTTTTCAGTCATTGGAATTAACAGGCAACAACGTCATTGGAATTGACTGATATTGACCAGTGACATGCTGTGACGTTTATGGCACTGACGTCATCAGTAAGATTATCATCATATTATCATTACCATCTATTATTTTTTTTTTCGCTAATTAGTGTTTGCAATCTACAAGACTCACAGATCCATCGTTACACCTTTTTATTTCGCTCAAAAAAATCCAAAATAGAAATGATGTTATATTTGAATATGTGAAATATTATTTAGCTCATTGACACATTGATAAAGCCCATTGTTTTATTCCTTAATTATAAAAAATATGTGAGTGAATAAATTTATAAAGTCGTTTTTTTAAACTAAATATTAGACATTAATTAATGATTGTAAACTAAAAATTCTAGCCATTTTGAATAATAAATATAATTACCGGTACTTACCTTCTTTTTATGGCTGGGTTGGAACAAAAGCGGTTGCGCGGCGTGTGTAAACGGGGGTCTCCAGGGTAAAACGGACTAATTAAAAATAGTTCGGGGCTTAATGTGCAATGAAACTGCAATGGCAGCATACAGACATATTGTTGTATCAAACACAAGTTCTTTTGGCTTAAAATACAGCAGTTTATTTTAAAGAAGGCGCAAGAGAACAAACAGCTTTTTTAGCCTCGTCTGTTTTCCGCCTTATATATATTTTTAATATGGTTTCTGTAGAAGTACAAACATAACACAAACATTCTTCTAATTCATTAATATTGTAATGACGCTCAACTAAAGGCGGCATCATACAACATGGTAGTCACGTGGTGCATCATTCTCTATAGACCCTACCCACCGACGTCACAAAATCACGTGTTCGCTGTATGGTTTCGCCCCCTTGTCCGTCATTTTGTGTCTGTATTATCAATGGTCTCAATTGATCGAGCAATTTATAATGCATTTCACGGAAGACCCGGTGCTTTCGGATGCCGTAAACTCACTTGATGCGTTGCATAAAAGGCGTTATGTGGAAAAGCTTCAGTTTATCCATTCGCCAGATCCATATTTGATGCCTAAATCGATGTTTTTCGACCCGCTGTCTCCGCCGTATTTGCCTGACATCTGCTAGCTACCCTGATATGTACAACTATCTTGTCCACACAAAATCAGCCTATTCTCACGAAAGTTTGAAAAACTTTAAGAGCTTGGAGGCTTATAAATACTTCGTTGCTGGTTGGGTGAAACAGGTCCTTGTCCACGAAAATTCGGCAGGTATCTATCTTGTGCTTGGAAAGGTGAGTTACGAAATTTTCAATTCAAAATCTTTTGTTATTGCTAACATCCACTGTCAAGTCTAATGTATTTCATGTCGTCTGTCAATGGAGTTAGGGCTTTTAATGTTTATATGGTTTAGCGATAGCACTCTCACTACATACATACGTGTATGTTGTCGGCGATTAGCCTAGCAATGATCTTAATTGTGGTTGTCAGCCCAAAACCCTCTAAATATATATTAAATGCATCTTACCAGATATAAAATGACTACTACATAATCTGTGGTAATCGTTTGGAGCCCAGTTTTCTCGTCGAATTGCAGCAGCCCATCTCGCTCTCTTCTCTCCGGGTCTCTCAGAATCCGGTAGAACTTCAAGTCTCTCCCTCCGTCTTCTCCGTCTATCTTCTCTGTTATTGCAACCGACCGCCACACACGCCTTCACCATTTTGATTATAAATGTTAACGAGCAGAAAAACACGTCGTAAATAGGAGGAACGTACGTAGCCGTAACAGGTAAACATGATGTGTTGACGGACAATTGGGCGGCACCAGTCAGGAGGAAGGAGTTGTGACGTCACGTGGGTAGGGTCTATAGCAGGGGTCATGAATTAAAAATCCTCTGGGTCCGAAATGAAAAAATTACAACAATCTCGGGTCCGGAAATATTTTTAATGCTTCTTTTTTTTCCCAAAAATACAAACTTATCTTTACGTGGCCATGCTTATAATTACAACATTCAAAAATGTAAATAAAATATAAAAAATAAATCTATAGTAAGTAATAAATAATATTTAATAATAATTAATTAGTAATCAATAATAAAGCGATCATATTGAGCCCTTAATTCCACTATTTTTTGAGAACAGATGGCAGAGTTCATAGGGAAACTTTGTGAAAAAGCTGCGTTCTTCGTTTCATAGTGCATTTTCAAATGGCTGCTTTTTACAAACGCTTCCGTTGTTCGGCCATTCCTTCCTACGAGGCGAAACGTCTACACAAGATGGTTGCAAGCATTCGCACGCATTCGCACATCGGTTAGAAGCGGCGAGTACGCACTATTTTTGTTTTTATTTAGTTTTTTAGAACCTTTTCATTGCCAGAAAAATACTTTTTGCATGTATTACCCTCTCATACTTTTAACCATTGTGGCTTTTTGTGTTAGCTTTGAAGCAGTTGAACACATTAGTCACGTAACGTATTTTAACCGTCCTTATTTGGTATAACTGCATTTAAGTATTTTCTTAAGGCATTTTTTAGTACGTTCTGCCTGTATGCATCCAAACAAAACAAGTTTAGCGCGCACGGTAGTACTTTGGGTGTCAAATTCGACTAATGTAGACGTTTCGCCAATGTAGCAGATTTTGGCAGAACACCGTCTCTGAACAGATGAGGATAGCGGGCTTGTGCTGCCGCCAGGTAAAATAAACAAAAATGTGTTGGTCTACTCCTCCTTAAACACTGTTTTCTGCATCAATTTTGCGTAGTTTTGAGCACGCCATTTGCCGTACCTTTTCGCCCTTTCCTCCAACTTCATTCGGCTCAGTTTTTGGCTGTACATCCGCGGAGTCTGGAAAGCGAGTGTGAGACATGCTGTTCTAAAAATAACTTTCAAATGCTTCACTCCCATTGGCTGGCTCACGCACGTCACCGCTAAGGTTTTTGTTTGTTGCCCATTCCGCGCTCTGCAAACCCGGAGAAAAAAAATATTTTTGTTGATGCAACGTGTATTAGTCCGGACAGCTTGAGATCCGGTCCAGACGGCTTGGGGGTCCCGAACCGGACCGAGGTCCGCGGTTCTGTGACCTCTGCTCTATAGGATGCACTGCAGGGAAAATAAAGTTTTAATCATGAAGGTTATTTATGTATTTGTAGCCAACTTAGTCATTTTGATATTAGGCTAATATAGCTATTAGATACATACAGCTAGTGTTGCCTTCCTCTTCCTCTGCTGGCTCCAGACAATTTTATTTTAATTTGGTCCAATATGAATCTTTCAACATTTTGGCTTGCCGACCCTGCGCTAAGGGATAGGTGCAAAGTTTGTCTTTAAATTACTAAATAGATTTTTTTTTTAAACAAAAACAATGGCTGCCTCTTTTCATTTCATAGCAGTATACATTCCCGTTTTAACTCTCTGGCTCCCATTGTCGAGAACAAATGGTGCTTTTAATATACCGTCATTTTTGCACACCTGACTATAAGCCACCACTCACCAAACTTGGCGCGAAAACGACATTTTTTCATAGATAAGCTGCACCGGACTATACGCCGCAGCTGTCCCTACTGTATTTTGGGATATTCAAACCAAATATACATACAGTATATTAACCGCTAACACTTTATTTGGCAGCGGCATCATACGACTGTCTTAAGACCAAATGAACAACAATGAAGCTTTGAACCAATTGTGTGCAAAGCTTAATTGCTTCAAGAAGCTTCATTTGGCCGTCACTGTTCCCTTGGGGGAGACAGTCAACCTCTGCTTTCAAAAATGTTGTCGTCCAACATTCCTCCAGCACTACAGATGTAAATAACAATCAAAAATCATGTTCTGTGCAAATTATTTCTTCAGTTACTGTTCCAGTTGTTTCATTAATTGCTGGTTATGGTATTTGATAACACTTTATTTTACAGTGGCACATAAGACAATTATTAGACAATCACAATTATGACATGACACTGCCATGAGCATTAATGAATGCTTATAACGGATGTAATTTAGTGTTATCCAGCAAATTATCTCACTTTTGAAAGGATGTAAAAGACAGAAAGTTAGTGACATAATTTGCCGGAGGACACTTAATGACATCTGTCATGCCATAATTATGATGGTCTTGTGGCAGTCTTATGACGCCGCTGTCAAATAGTGTTACCTATTAACCCAAAAAAATCAACAAATAAGATACACTGGTCTATAGACCCTACCCACCGACGTCACAAAACCACGTGCTCGCTGTATGGTTCCGCCCACTTGTCCGTCATTTTGTCTCTGTATTAGCATTGGTTTCAATTGATCGAGGAATTTAAAATGCATTTCATGGAAGACCCGGTGCTTTCTGATGCCGTAAACTCACTGGATGTGTTGCATAAAAGGGGTTATGTGGAAAAGCTTCGTTCTATACAGTCGCCAGATCCATTTTTGATGCCCAAATCGATGTTTTTCGACCCACTGTCTTCGCCCTGTCTGCCTGACATCTGCTACGCTGATATTTACGATTATCTTGTCCACACAAAATCAGCCTATTCTCACGAAAATTTGAAAAACTTCAAGAGGTTGGAGGCTTATAAATACTTCGTTGCTGGTTGGGTGAAACAGGTCCTCGTCCACGAAAATTCGGCAGGAATCTATCTTGTGCTTGGAAAGGTGAGTTACGAAATTTTCACTTCAAAATCTTTTGTTATTGCTAACATCCACTGTCAAGTCTAATGTATTTCATGTCGTTGGTCAATGGAGTTAAGGCTTTTAATGTTTATATGGTTTAGCGATAGCACTCTCACTACATACATACGTGTATGTTGTCGGCGATTAGCCTAGCAATGATCTTAATTGTGGTTATTTGTCAGCCCAAAACCCTCTAAGTATATCTTAAATGCATCTTACCGGATATAAAATGACTACTACATAGTCTGTGGTAATTTTTTGGTGCCCAGTTTTCACGTCGAATTGCAGCCGTCCATTTCGCTCTCCTCTTTGGATCCCTCGGAATACGGTAAAACTTCAAGTCTCTCCTTCCATCTTCTCTGTTAGTGCAACCAACAGCCACACACGCCTTCACCATTTTGATTATTAATGTTAAGGAGCAGAAAAACACGCCGTAAATAGGAGGAATGTACGTAGCCGTAACAGGTAAACACTATGTTTTGACGGACAATTGGGCGGTACCATTCAGGAGAGCGGAGTTGTGACGTCACGTGGGTAGGGTCTATAAGCAGCAGGATTCAAAATGAATAAAAAAATAGCGGCTTATAGTCCGAAAATTATGGTAAAGGCACTTCTTTTACCAACTACTGCAATACATATGCAATACATATACACAGAGGCGCAGCAAGGGTCTCCGGGGACCCCAGGCAACAAGCAACGTGGGGCCCTTCGAGCATGTGCAAGTAAGGGGGACAGTTGGACTTGGAGTAATAGCATATTTAATAAAAGTATAATAACGCCTCGGTCTCATAGAGCGCTTTTTAGGACACTCAAAGTGCCCAGCTTCTACTACATTAGGACATAAAACTACAGTAACAAAGTACACTCACCGCTGTCTTGCCTTCTTTTCTCCACTTCTGCTTTTTTTTCTTTCTTTTGTCGCTACCAGAAGGATAACTTGTCTTCATTTTGGGTATACGCCAATTAAAAAAAAAAACAAATCGCCGCTCACGCTCACTCTGAGTCACGTGAGGGAGGTGTGGGGAGTGTAGAGCGAGTGAAGGGAACTCAGACACAAGGCTTTCACTGGCACTTTCCCACTTGTCGCTGCGACAGTGCAGTAAAGCTGTGTGTGCTAAATCTGTTGGCCCTCTGGGGGCCCCTGCTGGCTAGGGGCCCTAGGCAATTGCCTCGTTTGCCTAATGGGTTGCGACGCCTCTGCATATACAGTACTAGTATACTGCCAGTGAATAAGTTAACCGTGCCCTTCTTAGTGTGCTGCTAATAAACTCGAAATCCATTTCAAATGGCATTGAGAGTTCATCTTTCATTGCCATTGATGGTGACAGACGTCCAATCCATTTTGACTGGGAGGGGCGGATAAACATTCAACTCTACCAGTCAAAATGGATTAGATGTCTGTGGCCATCAATGGCAGGCAATAACACAAAAAAAACCCTGCATGATGTAAGCTTTCATAAAAACACATAGACATAGACAGACATAGGTGATTAAATACTGTAGGTTTATTTGAATTACATCATGTGTAGTTGTGTACATATTCTATCAACCCCTGACGGGAGCATCACAGTTCAGTTCTAGAATAATATCATTTCACACTGCTCTTGGGTAAACCTGCCTGAAAATAAAATGAAACCTCATTTTCTGTAAAACATCAGAAATAGAACAGGTTTCTTTATATACAGGATTCTTGTACAACAAGAAATAGAGCATTCTCAACACATCACCACAAGGATGATTTACACAGATTTGCTAGATACGACAGATACTGAAGGATCGGTGCTAGATGGACTAAATTTGGCAAATCAATTCATGCCTCCGCGAGAGCGTGAAACGATGGAACGGAGACATTGGTGCTACGCTATTGTTCAAATAAATCCCTGAACATTAAATGTGCAAAATGGTTCGATTATTAAGAGGACGCGCATGTACAAATGCATCAGGTCGGACACAATCACATTCAGTGAGCTCCACGCAGCTAATCATCCAATATAATGAAATAACAAACTTATGATGCAAGAACTTAACCGCAAACATTTTTATAGCATCAAGCTAACCATTACTAAGTACCAATGGTGACAATGATTCGCTTGGCACTCTAAAATGTTGGCAGTTCAGAACTTGTTTCATATGTTTGCATTGTTTTATGATATTTTATTGATCTAAATGACAATGAATTTCATTTTTACGCAACCAGAAAAAACACCAGGGAGGAGGATCCTCCGTCAATCACGTCCAGAAGCGTACAGGCTCTGAATGGACACAGCTAAAGACTCCTGCAACATCCCTTTTATTTCTACATGAGGTCAACACGTCCACATTACATATGTTCCCTTGCAAACCTGAAAAGTGCCTATTGATTTCTCTTGCATGCCATGCATCTGCCTCAAAACTTAACTTGTATTAGTGGCTTTAGGATTTCGGGGGAAAATTGTATCTTCTGTAAAAATGTTTAAGCTGAATGAACGAATGTTTTGCATTTTATTTAAGTTAATTTTGTTCAACGTCAATCTGATTTAAAAAAAAAAAAAAAAAACTTTTTCAGGGCAAGTGACATATTTTTGTTAATTTAAAGAAATTAAAACAACCCGTTGAAGATCTGGAGTCCAGGTATGAGGACATCAAATTTTGGGTCATTTAGGCCACAATATTAACATTTGCTATACAAGTGATGTTTACATACGTGGTCCCCAGATCTCAATAATAATTATATATACTATATTTTTTATTCTTAACCATTGTTTTATTTATATATTTTATGAATAAATAAAATGATAAATTATTAAAACATCAACTGTGAATGCTTATCTTTCAGCACCATTGATGGCGCTAGGCGTGCAATTCATTTTGATTGCAAATTCACCCCTCCCGGTTTCCCTGCCAGTTTCTGTCTCTTGTTTTTATTGTCTCGAAACAATACAATTGGAACAAATTGCTAATTTTTGTGAACAAATTGGACATTTAGGCCATATCGCTCATCACTAACAGTGGCTGGATGTTATTCCATCCTGTGTAGGCTGGACTGGACTCAATCTTAAAAAAGATCCTCTGTGAGGGTATTCCAAACCAAGAAATTCTAAACCAAGCATCAGAGAGTGAGAAAAAGCAAGCTCACTGATAAGGCAGTGTGGAGAAAAAACTTCCCCAAAAGAAAAAAAAAAGTATTCCCTTTATACATCCCCAAAACACAATAATAAAATGTCATTTATATTTGGGGAAAAAGCATATATACATACTATAAATTATAAATTATATAATCCAGTGTCCCTTTTTATATGTATATTTTTTGTTCAAAACCACCCAGATTGAAATCATTTTGATTCTTCTGAAACAATCACAGGCAGTAACCTCTTTTAACACATAACTCACATAAAAAAAGAAAAATAAATCAACATCGCAGAAAAATAGCTTGCAGAACGTTCTCCCAACCCAGTCGTTTTCTGGTAGACGCCGATTTAAGTGCTCATCGCTAAAAAGGATACACGTACGAGGCTCGTCGGAAACAGCTGGCTTGCTCTGCGGACACGAGCGCTTTAAGGCTGATTCGCTGACCCGTGCGCGCTAACACTTTTTGGCTCTCCGATGAAGACTATGTTCACACACACGGCAAAGCCTGGCCCGTAATGAGATCGCGGCAGGTAAACGCAACTTTGCATTTGTCCCGAGATGACACGAACATCGCAGCATTTTTTTTTTTTTGTCACTCTGCCATGACCTTTTCAGCTTTGGTCTGTTAACAGGAGTACAGTTCACAAATAATTGTTAACCTTTTGTTTGAAAGGCTGTATAGCGCTTAGTATTGCACTGATACTGATACGAGTATCGGTACTGATACGGCAATAAAATGACGTCATCCGTATCGGCGAGTCCTAAGTAATAATTGCCGATGCTGCTGCTGGTCGACCTACCCAAGTTGGCCGCCAGCTACGCATGCCTCTATAAAATAAAGCAGCGTTTGTTGGTCTTCAAAAAATGAGAATAGACATCCAACGGTGTGGCATCCAATAGTCCTCTGCTGTGAATTTCAATGAGTTTATCACTAATTTTAATTCACATCAGAACGATCGTTGGACGCCACATGACTGGACACCCATGCTTGGGTAGGGTAACAAGCTGGTGGCCATGGCGGGAATTGAAACTAGAGCTCAAAAAGTAGATATTGCGCAGCATCGGGACGTTGTTTACTAGTACACCCAGATGACATCATTTTAGTGCCATATCGGTACCGATCGATATCGGTGCAACACTAATGTAAACATAGCGGTGATGTCATGAAGGTGGTCAGTGCAAAGTCTGAAGGAATGTAATGACACTATGGCACTTGGTGCAGATTGACAGCCGACGACTGACGGACAAGCAGACACGCAGACAGACAGGCAAAGACAGACAGGGCAGGTTCGTGGTCAGCATTCAGTAGTATGGCACCAGGAGATGTCAGAGGTCACCTTCGCTTTCTCCGAAATGAAAGTTGGGTGGATCCTCCGAGACAAGAGGTGAGGAGGACACGAGCTGTCAAGTCGGCAGGCTTCTCACAAGCTCGCGATTTCAGAGGCGTCTCCGAGGAGGGGCAAGACGCGCCCTTGTGTCCAATTAAGAAGCAGTTCCGTTGGTGTGTCAAGTGGCGTGGCAGTGGAAATCCGCTGCCACTTTGTCATCCCGGCTGTCGCTTCTTTGCTCGGCTGCCACCTGAAAGGATGAGAGAAGGCGATTGCGTGGTTAGTGCGTGTCCTCCTCACCATGGGTATGTAATTAATGTTGAGGTCCAAAGCTCCGAGGCCATCTGTTAGGACCATCCTGACACCATGGGCACCAGCCTGTGACCTAAATATTTCCTTTGCATCTAAACCAACACATGCTTTAATGCCCCCTCAACAAGCAACAACAATGCAAGACAAAGTGATGATTGCAGACATCAAATTTACTTATGTGGCTGCTATTAACGGCACTAGACGTCAAATCTATTTTGATTCGTTCATTCTCCCCTCTCAGTCAAAATGGATTGGACTTCTAGCCCGTCAATGGCCGCTGTATATGGGTTGGCCAAGTGTCTGTGACACAAAAAAGCATGTTTATTTCATATTACACGTGGTATTTTATGCTCCTGAATAAAATGGACTGCTTGATGTGTATGAAAGCGATTGATATATTCTTTCAATTTTATTAAATTCTGTGCCATTAAAATGAGTGACTTCCGGCTCTAGTCTCGGATTGGGGAAGAACGCGAATGTGACGTTAGCTGAATAACCATCTAACAATAAAGCCATTACTATATAGCATGCAGAAGGACTGCGGATTCCGCTGATTTTGCGGATTAATTCGTTTATTTTTTGCGTCACGCCAGCCCAGTGTGTTGCAGGCTTTTGTTGCTACACCAGTGAGAGTGGTGTGAGGCTTTTTGGATTTCCAAAAGGTCCTTGTTCACCGCTATGGCAAAAATAAGTCAGACGACCGAGGAACAAGTGGACGGACAAGGAAGTGAGTAAGCTTCTTGTTTTATATTAAGTTAAATACTGGGATCGTGGCAAACATTTTAATAAGGAGGTGGTTTGGCTTTTTGTGGGTGACAATACTCCCTGTCCACCGAGAAGGCCACACGGCTGACGACTGGCCTCTAGTTGAACACCAACCTTTGCCCTCTTTGCGTGCCAGCCCACAGAGCACTTTCCTTGGCTTGGCCTCGAGCAGCCCCCCGCTCTAGTCTCCGGTTTTCGATTGTGTAGAGTTCTACCCCCCTTGGTCCTGTTCGTGTGCCCACCTACATAGCGCTTTCCTCGGCTTGGCCCCAAGCAGCCCCCCGCTCCGACGTCGGCCAGTTTGTCCACCGAGAATGAGCTATTGTGTTCATTCCCCTCTCTCCCCTCTCTGGGCGACGAGCACTGCCTCCCCGCCAGGGCTGCAGCAGGACGACGAGCCGTAACTTGCTCGCTGCCGGGCCTTGGCTGATCGGTGTAGACAATCAACCCCGCTACCGTGGGAGAAATGAGTCGGGGTAGTTTTGTGTGATTTTTCCATTTTCGAAAGGCGAGAAAAAGACTTGGAAAAGCAGCTCGGTTCGGGTTAGCATGTCAGCTAGCTGTCACGCCTCCTATTTTGTTTACACTCTTCCCTTCGTCTCTGAAGCTGGGGCAGGGAAATGACAAAAGCCGGACTACCGCCGGTGGCATAAAATACTGTTCATGAGGTCCAAGAAGTCATCAGTTTTGACTATTATGCGGTAATTTTGCTCTGTCGTACTGAATAAATGCATTTTTAATATTTCATATTCCATTAAGCACAAGACTGTTATTTGTCAAGACCATACCATTTATTTAGCAATTGGGGAAAAATACTAAGATAAAAAGAATATCTTGTAAATATATTGGAGTAGAGAGATTGAAACAATGATGACATTTTGCTGCTCTCTGTCGCATTTCCCTTGTTCTGAATCTTCCCCCTCAATGGGCCGAATTCTAAATCAGCTGAAATCGTTACCCTGCCGACATCAGCATCCAGCTGGGGACGCTAGTGCGCTATAATGACAGGCGTGGTTAAATGGCAGATTAAAAGACTAATATCTCATCATCTGCTCTTTGCCAAATTGTTGTTTATAGTCGAATCGTCTCAAAATATGATTTTATTTCACATAATAATGCTATTTAATACTTTTTTTCCCCTGTCACAGGCACTTTAAACACTCTTTTAAAGCAGCATATTCCCTTCTTTGTGTTCTATTTCCCCAGATGGACTTTATTTAAGTATCGTAAACTCATTTAGTCTACCAATAAAGTGGCGTCGGCTCGTTTGAACTGTTCAAATCTCTTTCATCTGCTGAATACACAAACACAAATAAACACACGGGCAAAGCGGGGATAACGACATGAGCTTTTTCAAGGTGCCATTGCTGTGATGTGATCAGAAAGAAGGTGGCACGATCTGCTGTCTATTCCGGTCTGTCATTGGCGGCCTGTGTGCCCCCCGTACACAAATTACAACTGCTACTACAATGGGATTAGTGCCCCGGAGCTTGGCAGAGATCCATGCTTGCACACAATAAAGAATAAAGAATTTGGATACTGTATTTACAGTTTCTAGAAGCATTAATTATGGGAGGGTCAAACTCATCTTTGTTGCGGACCACATTCGAGTTATGTTGTCCTTCAGAGGGAAGGCCATTATATTGGTCAGCCCATATCAATATTGAACTCATTTGAGAGCCATTAACGTCCAATTCATTTGGGCTGGGAGGGTCGAATGAACGAATAGGAATTTTTGACTGAATTTAACAAATTTAATGTCCTATGTTGTTTTATTTTATTTTATTTTTTAATTAAGACTATTTTATTTCCTTAGGTATTTGCTTAATGTTGGCATGTGCTGATAACCGGTTTTAAGGTTTACCGTGGTATGAAAATGTCACGGTCTCAAAACCGCAAATATTTTCTGTCGTACCGGCCCTAAGGTATTAGCTATTTTTTATGTACCATAAATGCAGGGACAAATCCCTTGCTTGCAGCTGCAAGGCTCAACCCTCCCCCACAGGTTGTTGCTCAGTGTCAGTAAGTCAGCTGTCCTACACGATTGCTGGAGGAGGTGAAACTCCTGAACATTTTCCCCCCATCGATGAAAACGAAATCGCTGGAATGGTAATACTTCGGCTACAGAAAAGTTACAGACGGCCGCAGCTTAGAGAAGGAGGGTCAGCCGACATGTAAAATATGTTAGCGGGGGGGGGGGGGGGGGGGGGGCTGCCGAGAAGGCAATACCTCCAATATGATTTTGCATTTAGACAAAATTAAAGGTAAACAGTATAATTAACGTTTCCCACCAGCTACGAGAATTAACTCCAGCGTGTTTAGTGCGTCTAGCAGTGGTAAAACATGTCTGTCATGTCTGACAACTGTCTGTGTTAAAAGTGTATGTGTATAATATAAACATGAATAAAGTCATACACATGTGCTTTTTATGGAAAATATAGTGTATCACAAAAGTGAGTACACCCCTCGCATTTCTGCAGATAATTAAGTACATTTTTTAATGGGACAACACGGAAAAAATGACACTTTGACACAATGAAAAGTAGTCTGTGTGCAGCTTATATAATAGAGTTAATTTATTTTCCCCTCAAAATAACTCAAAATATAGCCATTAATATCTAAACCCCTGGCAACAAAAGTGAGTACACCCCTTAGAAACTACATCCCTAAATGTTCAAACTGAGTACTGCTTGTCATTTTCCCTCCAAAATGCCATGTGACTCGTTAGTGTTACTAGGTCCAGGTGTGCATAGGGAGCAGGTGTGTTCAAATTTGTAGTGCAGCTCTCACACTCTCACATACTGGTCACTGAAAGTTCCAACATGGTACCACATGGCAAAGAACTCTCTGAGGATCTCTGAGGAAAAGACGTATTGTTGTGCTACATGAAGATGGCCAAGGCTACATGAAGATTGCCAACACCCTGAAACTGAGCTGCAACACAGTGACTAAGATCATCCAGCATTTTAAAAGAGCAGGGTCAACTCAAAACAGGCCTCGGGTTGGTGGTTCAAAGAAGCTGAGTGCACGTGCTGAGCATCACATCCAAATGCTTTCTTTAAAAGATCGTCCCAGGAGTGCTGTCAGCATTGCTGCAGAGATTGAAGAGGTGGGGCGTCAGCCTGTTAGTGCTTGGACCATACGCCGCACTCTACATCAAATTGGTGTGCATGGCTGTCAACCCAGGAGGAAGCCTCTTCTGAAGATGGTACACAAGAAACCCCACAAACAGTTTGCTGAAGACATGTCAACAAAGCACATGGATTACTGGAACCATGTCCTATGGTCTGATGAGACAAAGATTAACTTGTTTGGTTCCGATGGTCTAAGGCGGCGACCAGGTGAGGAGTACAAAGATAAGTGTGTCATGCCTACAGTCAAGCATGGTGGTGGGAATGTCATGGTCTGGGGCTGCATGAGTGTTGCAGGTGTTGGAGAGTTGCATTCCATTGAGGGAAACATGAAGTCCAACATTTACTGTGAAATACTGCAGCAGAGCATGATCCCCTCCCTTCATAAACTGAGTCGCAGGGCAGTGTTTCAGCATGACAATGACCCCAAACACACCTCCAAGATGACCACAGCTTTACTGAAGAGGCTGAGGGTAAAGGTGATGGACTGGCCAAGCATGTCTCGAGACTTCAACCCAATAAGAACATCTTTGGGGGATCCTCCAGCGGAAGGTGGAGGTGCGCAAAGTCTCAAATATCCGGCAGCTCTGCAACGTCGACATGGAGGAGTGGAAGAGCATTCCAGTGGCAGCCTGTGAAGCTCTGCTCAACTCCATGCCCAGAAGAGTAAATGCAGTTCTGGATAAATGCAGTTCTGGATAATAGTGGTGGCCACACAAAATATTGACAGCTGACATGTTGTATGTTAATATTGACAACTTTCACTAAGGGGTGTACTCACTTTTGTTGCCAGGAGTTTAGATATTAATGGCTATATGTTGAGTTATTTTGAGGGGATAATAAATTAACTCTATTATATAAACTGCACACAGACTACTTTTCATTGTGTCAAAGTGTAATTTGATCAGTGTTGTCCCATGAAAAGACATACTTAAATATCTGCAGAAATGCAAGGGGTGTACTCACTTTTGTGATACACTGTAATTTATATGATTTTTGTTCTGATAATAATAATGTTAAGCTGTGGCTGTGGGTTTACACTCACATAAACGACTTCACTTATTTTAATTTTATTTAGAATATTTGTTATTTTCGGTTATTTATTATAATTATTTTTTTTCAATTTTATTTCAACTTAACATTATACTTATGTTCAAATTTGCTAGTATGTTTTGAAATATAAAAATCCTGTTCAATGGAAAAAAAGTGTTTTTTTTAACCCATATATCTTAAAGTAACACATTTTAGAGCTGTAATTACAATACCATGATACCTTGAAACCGTG
This sequence comes from Corythoichthys intestinalis, assembly GCF_030265065.1. Lineage (NCBI taxonomy): Eukaryota > Metazoa > Chordata > Actinopteri > Syngnathiformes > Syngnathidae > Corythoichthys > Corythoichthys intestinalis. Next base: position 15,063,315 of record NC_080412.1, read on the forward strand.
ATATTTTTGCTTAAGATTATTATACCATCAGAATCTCATACCGACACATGCCTAGCTTAATGCTTTATGTATATTTCTTAAATGTAAATTCAGGCATCAAGGAGTTACTTAATCTTGTTATTCTATACCGGCGACTACATTTGCTCCTCATTGTTCTACTTGGTAGACTTGGCTTCCGCTGCCCTTTATTGTCTTTTTTTCCCCCCTCGGTTAATAATTAGACAGCTTGGGCAACATGTGTGTACATCTGATAAAAAAAAAAAAATAAAAAAAAGTAAGGAAGCAGGGAAGGCTGCTCGTATGGCTCTTGATAAGATGCCAGTTAGAGGGTCAAATAACCACGCCAAGAATGTTAAACACCCTTTGAACACAATGCTACTCTTAAGTACAGTCATGTCATTTATAAGTCAGGACACCCTCATTCCATAGGTGTGTGAGCACAGGATGACAACAATGTTGGTGTTGAAACAACAAAAATTTACCTGATCACACCTTGACTGAAGTGGAGGGTCGAGAGAGTTGACTCAACCTGAAGAGACAAAGAAGAAATTTAAGAATTTGGATGGCACACAAAAATATGAAATACAGTTTGCAAAGAGTCATTTATTGAGTAAAACTAGTCAGTCTTGAAAGTGTAAATGCTAATATTTTTCACTTGTTTAGAACAATTAACTAATTGACTGCCATTGATGGCACTATACATCCAATCAAGAGGGTTAAGCCACAGCAAATGTTTCATTTCACTTCACGAGGCGTTTTAGTGTGGGAACACAAAGAGGCGGACTGACTGGAGACAAGACGTCAAGCATCAGACTGCCATCCTGTCTAAAAATGTCCATCTGTAACAGGAAGGAAGTCATTTCTGAAAGCGCAGGCAGCAAGGGAGTATGTCAATGTGATAAAATAAGAAAGAAGTCGTCATACCTTACCCATTTGCTTTATCCTTTTAAGGCCCTGAGCAGCTACCGCACCCTTTGTATTTACAATGAGGTGTTTGAAAAATAAAAAGTGTGGAAACCGTCGGCCACATGTGCCAGCTTGTCCCTGACAAATGTCAAGAGAATTTCTAATTATAATGCCCCATTTATTCTATTCTTTAGTCTTTTATTGGCTGCCATTGATATTTTGAATGGAAAGGATTGCAGCTGAAATGAATTCCAGAATACTAAAAACCTACAGGCAACACAGGAATCAATAAATCCATGTGCTATGTCCTCTACTGCCTAATTTTAACCTGCAGAAGGCTGCCCTCTTCAACCTAACTCCTAAATATAATCCCGCAATTACCGTATTGGCCCGACTATAAGACTGCCCTGATTATAAAACGACCCCCTCTTTTTCAAGACTCAAGTTGGAAAAAAAACTTTTGAACACCAAATTCATTTTTATACAGAAAATAATTACAGTACATCGGAAACAAATGATTATAACAATATATTTGAAAGAAAAAGCAAGTTATTTTGCCTCGTTCAAATCTAAATATCTGAACATTTAAATATGGGTTAGGGTTATGTGAACTAAAGTGCAATCACATTCGTAAATGAATGGCTTCTGGTTTTTTAAATGTAAATAAACCAATCTATTGTGATAAAACAACAAAATTGCAATAACTGCATTAACCATCAAAGTGAAGTCTAACTTTAACTGGAGTCTTGAAACAAATCTGAATAAGGAAACACATTGCAATAAAATAATGCAAACTGGTTCAACTAGTAGCTGAGATCTGTCATGACAGAACATCGCTTCAATGATATCTGGGGCCATCTAGCGTCGTGAATGGGGAGAGTAGCTGAGATCTGTCATAACAGAACATCGCTTCAATGATATCTGGCGTCATCTAGCGTCGTGAATGGGTATAATGTCTAGACTGCGAATATAAAACGACTCTTTTTCAGTCTTATTTCAATGCAAAAAACACAGTCTTATATTCGGGCCAATATGGTAATTAATTAGATACAATCTGATTTGAAAAAAAATAAAATAAAAAATCAGAGGATTGATAGAAACTGGCATAGGAATCCCAGATGATTATATCATGTGATTGGAAATCGGGTGCAATCACGTCATTTTTAGAAGATGCTGTTTTTACGTAAAAAAAAAAAAAAAAAAAAATTAAGAAATGACCATTCCAGGGTACCCTGCCTCTCGCCCGGTCAGTTGGGAAAATGGATGAATGCATGACTACCCCTGACAAGTTAATTACACACTAGCTAAAGGTATTTATGCTCAGAAAACATACTGTTGCATACCTCACATAGCCTAAAACATAGAAGTCCCCTGCACAGATTTGCGCAAGACATCTGAAAGAAGAAAAACTTCAAGAGCAGCAGTTCTTACATAACCTTATCTCCTCAGGGACCAAGAACACTGACAACATGTAGGACTTTGTACGACAGGGGTTGTTCCATGGTTGATATTTATAGATTACATTCACGCTATAAAGCCTCTGATATATAAATTCCAAGTGACTTTCCAGAGCACCGTTTCCCCTTCTTTGAGTATGTCGTCGGATACTTAGCTATTTATAAAAGCAGCGAAGCCGAACTACTATACTCACTGTAGCGTGTCTATTTCTAGCTTCAAGGACTACTTTTTAAAAATTTATTTCTAGGCAGCTGGCTTTTTTTGGATACACTGTTTCCATTTATAGCTCAGGTTTATTGCTTGCCCCCAAACTCACGCATTGCCTGCCATTGACAATAATAGACATCCAATTCATTTAAAACAGTGAATGCTCATCTTTCAGTTCACTTGATGATGCTAGATGTCCAATGCATTTGGAAGGAGAAAATGAACAAATGAGATAAATATTGCATAAGTTTCCAGGTTGAATTTGTTTTGAGCTTTCTCTATCTTTTGGTCTTATTCTCTATTAAAAAAAATTAGGAGGGAAGATTGTTCGATTGCTGCCAGACCCTCCCAAGCCAAATGGATTGGATGTCTAGTGGTGTGAATGGCAGCCAATGAGTTCAATGAGCGCCCTATCAAGGGGTAAACTGAAAAAAAAATAGTCTATTTGTAGTTGTAAGAGCTTGAAAGCCATTGGGAAACGCTTGGGAGAGGTTCGTGGAAAGAGAGTTATGTACAACACTTTGATGTACTCCTGCTTTCAGGCTACCCTCCAAGCTGTTAATATGTCCTCCGTGTATTGTTAAATGTATAATTTTACTGAGGCTGTTGCTGTGGTGGAGGTTGACGGCTGCCATAAGTAAGCTATGATGTGGTTTCTGTGGGCCCTACTCCTGGAAAAAGCCAACACATGCAAAACAATGACCCAATATATTGATAATAACTACTTGTCTACTCTTGTGATGAAACATTTGTATTTTCATTGCATATAAGCAAAAGCAACTCGTTTAAAAAAAATGTACTCATTTTTGAAGTGGCATTTTTTTCCCCAGTGTATTTCGAGAGATCAACATACAAATTTAATTAGTTCTAGGACCTGGTTTGTAAGTCACAATGGTCGTATGTTGAGCAGGATTTTCCCATAACAATACATTATACAGTGATCCCTCGTTTTTCGCGGTTAATGGGGACTAGAACTCGTTGCGATAGGTGCAAAACTGCGACGTAGCGACCATAAAAAAATAAAAATTGTGTTCATTGTGTTTATTCAGATTTAGCATTGGAAAGACATATACATATTTATTAGGGCTGTCAAAATTACCGCGTTAACGGGCGGTAATTAATTCTTTTAATTAATCACGATAAAATATTTGACGCAATTAACGCACAAATGCTCCGCTCAAACAGATTAAAATGGCTGCACAGTGAAATGTGTAAAATTGTTGTGTTTTTCTGAGTTTTGGTGCCCACTGCTGGCGCTTGGGTGCGACTGATTTTAAAGGCTTCAGCACCCATGAGCATTGTGTAAGTAATTATTGACATCAACAATGGCGGGCTACTAGTTTATTTTTTGATTGAAAATTTTACAAATTTTATTAAAACGAAAACATGAAGAGGGGTTTTAATATAAAATTTCTACAACTTGTACTAATATTAATCTTTTAAGAACTACAAGTCTTTCTATCCATGGATCGCTTTAACAGAATGTTAATAATGGTAATGCCATCTTGTTGATTTATTGTTATAATAAAGAAATACAGTACTCATGTACCGTATGTTGAACGTATATATCCATCTTGTGTCTTATCTTTCCATTCCAACAATAATTTACAGAAAAATATGGAATATTTTATAGATGGTTTGAATTGCAATTAATTGCGATTAATTACGATTAATTAATTTTTAAGCTGTAAATATATATGACATGTTTTTTCACTTTTTTCCCAAAGTATAATTAAAAAAACATATATATTATTATATATTAAATATATGTTTTAATAAATGGTATGTAAGCTCTTCAAATGTAATTATTATGAAAAGTTTTAAATGTTACTGTCCCATCGAATTGTTTTTAAAAAAGAATAAAGCAGAAGAATACTTGGCTTTATTAATTTATTCATTGAGTGAGTCCTATCAAATCTGCTCAAGCTGCTCACTTACACACAATGACTCGCCACAGCAACTGTTTAACAAGTTAAACAATGATTGACGCATGTGGCGCTTTGAAGTACGCTTCTCTGGTAAGATCAAACATTACCTGCTGTCAATCATGGTTAATTTTAATTAGCAACTCCAGTGGACTCACTGCCTGACCAACAAAGAGCAGGGGGAGGGAGGGAGGTAGAGTGAGACTACGCGATCGGCTCGGGACAGCTCATCTGTATTTAATTTATTTTTTCTTGAAAAAAAAAAAATCTGTGATGGACTGAGTGCGCGAAGTTTGAAGTGCGAAATAGCGAGGGATCACTGTAATTCAATTAATTCGTTCCACAGCCCAAAACCTACAATAAATCCTTCATGAACACTGCAGGTACAATTACAAATAGCAATTACACATAACAAAACAAATTATAAATGCAAATCGGAATAAAGAATAATGATAATAATAGTAATAATGTAACAAATTGGGTTCTTATATAGTGGTTGTGTTTTGCATGCTGTTCCTGAACGCACTGTGTGACTGACGAGAGAGTGAGAGGGATGTGGAAGAGTTTTTACTTTCACTTTTCATAATAAAAATAATAATAATAATAATACATTTTATTTCTAGAGCGCTTTTCAAACACACAAAGATGCTTCACAAGAGACATGGAATCACAGTACGATAAAAAGGTATTAAAAGGATAAAAAATTAAAAGCACAATAAAAAGAAGTACAAATATATGACAGCCAGGGGTTATGGTGGGTAAGAAAGAGTGAACAGGTGTGTTTTCAGTCTAGATTTGAAAAGTGATAGAGTAGATATGCTGCGGAGATCAGGGGGTAGGGAGTTCCAGAGCTGGGGGGGCGCAATGACTAAAAGCTCTGGAACCAAAGGTGGAGAGGCGGACACGGGGGACGGAGAGGGGAGGAATAGTGGTAGAGCGAAGTGAACGGGTTGGATTGTTTAGACGGAGAAGATCGCAAAGGTAGGGAGAGAACATTTTCATGTTCTCTTGTTGTTGGCGCCGGCTAGAGCGGACAGTAGTTGTGTTGTGTTGTACAAGTTCTGAAATAAATTATTAAAAACCTGACACTGGCGACTTCCTTGATGGTGTTACAATACTAATAATTGTCTCCTCAACCTGGCGAACAGAGGTTGGAGGAGGACCATCAAGATCGTAGACATATTCCGGCCGTATTGTCATGCCAGTTCACTGATACGCACGCCACGCTCATATTTTTCTATCATTTCCATCTTCATTTCAATGGTGTAACATTTTTCCTTTTTTCACCATCTGCACTAACCTTCATGGGACACATTTTGATTTCTCTCACAAGAAAATCTGCCGTGCGTCCGTTTTGCAGGAAAACAATGAAATTGCGATGCTGTCATAAAACATCGTGTTTCCAGCATATCGTCATATGTCGAGACCAACAACGAGTCAAATTTTACGTCGCATGTCGAAAGGATCGTATGTCGAAGTACCGCTGTATTGCAGTTTTATAAATTTTGGCTGGCAAGCGCATTGTTCTTAATGTCAATAAATATTTAATGATGTGCTAAACCCAATCTCTCAGCACAGCGCTGTCTCGTAATTTGACGTTAAGTATGTGAAGTTATGCAGATGCAACTGTGAGGGATTTTAATTTTCAGAGCTACTTACTGATTCTGAGCCTTCTCCCGATCATCCAGGAAGAAGAGCGCCGTGGCCAGGAAGAACATGCCCCCCAGGACGATGATGAAGGGGCACAGCATGAGGGCGTAGCCCAGACTGAGGAACTTCCATAGCGCCGACGTCGCGTAGCTCTGACGAAGGCTGTCAGAGATCTGATACAGGCGGGAAAGAAAAGAGGGTTAATGTCAGTGAATCTCGCCAGAGCAGTTTAAGCCCTCAAAAGGGCACTCATTGAAGTCATTGGTTGCCAATGACCGCGCTAGACGTCGAATACATTCTGACTGGGAGGGGCGAATGAATTAACTACATGTTTTAATTAAAAACTTTAAAAAATACATATATATTTTTTAAATGAATTGATAAATTGTATTTTTTATAAAGCTATATTTGCGAGAGGTGGGATGCTGAAAGTGCTGCAGCACCTCCTGGTGTTGGGGAGCAAGAAATAAAGTTTTGGTAGATTATTTTTCATTTCATTTTTTCATTAAAAATGAAAAAAAAAAAAAAAAAAAAAACACTTTGAAACAATAGCGTATTTAACTTTGGGGATTAAATTTATATGTTGGAAACGTTTTTGTTTGTTAATAACATGGTCACCTTGCTTGCTACCAGGTGACGTTGAATAAGTTGCTACAGAAAAGTTAACTGTTGACAGAAGAGGCGTTAAAATGGCGCAAAAATGTTTTTTTTTTTCTTTACAAAAACAGAGAAAATTTCTAAAATTCAATTCAAGGTCAAAAATGAATATGAGTACTATGCTAGTTCTAAAATAGTGCCCAGCGAGGAAAAGTTAGCTGTAGATTTAGTCCGTGGAGTTCAGAAAGGAAATCTATCTTTGGTGTCTTCAATTAGGTAAGACATGCTTGCATTGAAGCTATATTATTATTTTGTGTTGCTCTTGAGCTTCAGCCGTTGGTTCTTCGTGTGCAATTGACTTGTGACCTTTTAGTTTTCAAACATGTTCGTGTGTCTTGCAGCGTCTTGCATTATAATACACGGACACTTTTATTTCCAATACAAAAACTCTAACACACACTGTAGGTGAAATAGAATGCTGTCTTTGTAGTAGCCTACTAGTACATACGTAAATTATCCAGCATGCGTGTGTACTGCCATTGTGCACTCCTTGTATGGAGAAAACGCGCGAGAAGGACAAATTTGGACCAAAACTGCTGTTTTTGGATGGTAAAAGCTAAAAAAGATCTTCAGCACCCCCTGCTGTGAGTGACTTCCAGTGCCCGTCTATATTAGCTATTGGGGGCTTTAACCAGAGAGCATTTCTGTTTTTCTTATTTTCACTTACATTTGATCAATTATTTATTTATATTAATTTTTTTTATTCCTAAAAAAAAACCAAAATGCCCCCCAAAAACCCAATAACATAATTACATCGGCCAGCATTTTTCAAAATTATGTGTTTTTTGCATGTTTTTTAAATTTATTTTTTATTATTTTTTAATTAAAAAAAAAAAAAAAATCATAATATTATTCATAAAAATCTTGTTTTCCGTTCGTCTTTTCCCATCAGGGTTCGCCACAGTGAATCAGAGTTCTGAGATCAAAGGTTCAATCGCAGGCTCCGGCCTTCCTGTGTGGAATTTGCATGCTCTTCCCGTGCCTGCGTGGGGTTTCTCCGCATACTACGGTTTCCCTCCACATTACAAAAACATGCATGGTAGGCTGATCGAACACTCTAAATATTGTCCTTAGGTATGAGCGTGTGGGTGAATGGTTGTTCGTCTCCTTGTGCCCTGCAATTGGCTGGCAACTGATTCAGGGTGTAGCCCGCCTAGTACCCATAGTTCGCTGGGATAGGCTCCAGCACCCTCTTGAGAATAAGCGGCTCAGAAAATGAATGAATGAATAATTAAAACCTAGCTTCTACATATTTGAACATCACATTTCGGATAATGTAGTCCAAATGTGTACCCACATATTGTGACATATTTGAAGGCCAGGTTTTAAAGCGGAAGAATTTTTGACATTGGGCTTAATCTTCCAGTTAGCGGGGGTTAAATTAGTCGGTTGAGTTGATTTCAACAAATTCCATGCAGTTTGTTAGTTATTTTTAATTTTAGGGCTCTGGAGTGGCTAAGCTAGCGCGAGTCAGTGGTCCTTTCCTAGCATGCCAATAAAAAACGATATTAACAGATCTTACATATTCAAATAAATTCAAAATGTAGATCGTTGTTCAAAATACCCATGCGGCCTAAACAATGTCACACCAAACTGCCGTAATTCATTTATTTCGGCGGGACTAATTTTTTAGATGGACAATGCGACCACAATAGAGATGAGTGCTTCGGCCACTTGTGCTCATGCTGCATTCGAGGAAGGTGGGAAGTCGGACTTATCCCACTCGGATGGTACCAGTTGCAACCTCAAAGTGTTCCAAGTGTTTTTTATTTTGGCCATGAAAAGACATGTTGACCTCCGGCTTCTCGTAGGCGATCAAATACTGGAGCAAAAAAAGACGGCTAAGGTAAAAAGAACACACTGTAAGCTGCCTTCTTTAGTTTTACTATTGAAGGGCCGTGCATTTTGTCAAGTGACGTCTGATTGAAGCAACTCGTGAAGTCGGGGTACTTTTTTTTCTGACTTTACGACTAGGGCCCCCCAATATCGAGTGGCGTTCCAATGATTTATCCTAGTCGTAGGTTGGAAATTTTTCCAACCTTCCTCAAATGCAGCACCAGTCTACAGAGTCTTGACTGAAGAACGGCAACACAGTGAAATGTGCAATTAGAGGCTGTGGAAACAGACAGAAGAAATGGGCAAATGAGAGTTTCCACAAATTCCCTATGAAGAACAAGGAACAATACAAACTGTGGATACTTTTTGTTGGCTACGACATAAACACAACGGTGGAAAAAATATCACTCCGCTCTGCAGCCTGTTACCTACAGTTACTGTTACCTACCTACTGTTACCGGATTACAAATGTTGCTGTTCATACTGCAGTTATTGACATGCAATGGCAAGTTTTAATAACTTCATCCTGATAACATAGCCAACACTATTGATTGCATGGGTAATCTGTGATTTTCATGCGTGTATTTGTTGTTTTTTATTGGTATGCTAGGACGGGCTCATTGACTCGTGCCTAGCTTAGCTATTCCGGAGCCCTGAACTAAATAAATAACTAATTAAATGCACGGAATTTGTTAAAATCAACTCCACCGACGAATTAAAACCCCACTAACTCGAAGATGAAGCCTAATATCAAAAATTCTGAATTTCCCCTTTAAGTGGTTTTTGTTTTTTAATAACCAAAAATAATCACTTGCGCTATAAAGTGTCAACATACTCCAAATTCCATTCTCAAGGTAATTCACAGGGCTTGTAAAGCTCCTTATGGGAATAGATTAAATCAACAAACAATTTCACAGCTAAGAGCACATACATGATATGTGCTGAAATCACACCTACGGGAAATGACGCTTTTGCTTTTTTTGGAGCATTCGTGAAGTCGAAAGTAACCGATATCTCTATTCTCGTTTCAAATATTTTTTGATGCTGTTTTGAGTTTAAGACTCTTAAATTCTTCCAAACCGGAAATTAACCTTTCCTAAACCATTCCCACTGAGTTGGAAGAAGAGAACTGCCCGATTGTCCTCGTGAGATGATAAAGTAGGATTGAAAAGAAAATAAGGGGTCTCGCCCAACCCATGAGTGATAGATTGTTAGTCCATATAGTGCAATGGCATGGGAATGGACTATATTGAAAGAATAACACCAAGAGAACAGGCCTGAGTGTACCTCTGTTCATTTCTTAAACGCAGTCAAAATGTGATGGAGAAAGCAGCTGCTTTAAATAGAGCCGTAATTATTCAGAGGCATGCCAGGCAAGGACAAGACCTTCTTGTTGGCCACGGAGACTCTCAGAGGTCAAAAGCTACCGTTGGCAGAAGTTTATTGATTATATGGTCACATCAGAAAAAGGAGATTTTCTATGGAAATCTGTAAGATCATGTATGCAGATGAGGATATTCCTTAGGTGTGTTTCCTGCTATAACTGCCCTTAGCACATTCAGCTTTGCTAAAAATACATAAACAGCTGTCTGACTAATTATGATACTTTTTTCCTTAACAGATCGCTGAGAGATTGTTCTCCGCCAGTGGCCGTGTCACACTCATATGAGACCATTATGTGCATTGATGTGAAAACTGCGTGCGCTCATTGCACACAAAGCGACATATTGGCGAAAGATTGTGAAACTTTACTCCCCATCAGCAGAATTGTGTCCCTTCTATGAAAGGTGTGAAAGAAATATCATGTCATTTTTTAAAAATGTGTTTTTATTCAAAGTTTATCATTTGTCCTCAGCGAGAACAAAAGACAGAGAAAGCTCCCAAAAAGTTTAACCCCTTCGAGGGCACTTGTTGAACTCATTAGTTAAGAGCAAATTTCTATTTTATTTTTCTTTCTTTCTTTTTCATATACTGTATTTTTCGGACTATAAGTCGCAGTTTTTTTCATAGTTTGGCTGGGGGTGCGACTTATATTCTGGAGCGACTTATGTGTGAAATTATTAACACATTATTATATCATTTCACATGCTATTTTGGTGTTTTGGAGTGACACTGATGGTTTGGTAAACTTGTTAGCATGTTCTTTATGCTATAGTTATCGGAATAACTCTTAATAGCTAAGTGACGTTAACGTACTGGCCACGTTTGCATTTCGTTGTTCATGCATCACGTAACATTATCACACTGTACTCTTATTCAGCATGTTGTTTCCATTGTATTTTTATTTTAAATTGCCTTTCAAAATGACATATCCGTTCTATGTGTTGGATTTTATCATGTAAATTTCCCCCAAAAATGCGACTTATACTCCGGTGCAACTTATATATGTTTTTTCCCTCTTTGTTGGGCATTTTATGGCTGGTGCGACTTATAGTCCAAAAATACGATGCTTATTTATTTCAAATAAGGAGGAGGAATTCATTCATAAAATCAATTTATCGGCTAAAAGAAGAAAAAAAAGCTGAATTGCAGCTTCCTCTTTGCGTTATTCAATCACAAGATCAGCGCCAGGCTACAAGGCTGATTGTGTACTGTATCTGTTCACTGTGCACAGTGAACGTCATGCTGACTCCATTGCACTTGTATGTTAAACCTCAGTTTAGGAATTGAGGCATGGAGCTATGACGCATTTGGAGCATTGCGGCTCTTGTTGGGCAGTGGTGTGAAATGCTGGAACTCTCACTGCTGCTGGCAGATGGAAAATATTGGATAATTTGGTTAAGACTGCTGATACAATTACATTCCACAGGATGCTAGGTAAGGCTGGATGATATGGTCTAAAAATAAAATGTGTTTTTTTCCCACCCAGAATCTGATTTTTGATTTTCCAAATGGTGAACAAAAGCAAAACCTCTGTCTTGTATATATTTTTTCTATTATGCTAATACAAAGTAACAACTTCACAAAGAAGCAAATGTCCAGAGGTGGGTAGAGTAGACAAACATTTTACTCAAGTAAGAGTAGCGTTACTTCAAAATAATATTACTCAAGTAAAAGTAGTCATCCAAAATATGTACTGAAATACAGGTGAAAAAGTATCTAGTGAAAAGAATACTCAAGCACTGTAATTTTCGCATTTTTTTGAAGCGGCAGTTATCACCCTTCCCCTTCCGGTTGATGTGTACTATACCTGAGCTCTTTCCCCTCCTCAAAAAAGTCACTAGTATGGGAGTACTTTGGCTCCCGAAAAGAAACAGACGGCCACAGTTCAAAGGAAGGACAGCAGGACCGCCAACATGATTGACATTTATGTGAACATCATTCCTCACTTAACACAAACTTTAAGGTAAGTAAACGCTGTCATGAATGTTTGCCACCAGCTACGAGAGTTCACTCCAGCGTGTTTCGTTTGTCTAGCGATGGTAAAATAAATACTATAACGTAAGCTTGTTAATGTGGCTAGTTAGCATGCCAAGATGGCTAACTAGTTTCTTCTCTACCATTAACCTACTTTTGTACATCTGTTCAAAATAACCTTTTCATAATACAGCCAGTGGTGATATTTCTCTTTGATGACTTTCTATGTTGAGAGACGGTGTGTGTGTATAATGTGTAATTAATGATACGAGTCATACACACACGCAATGTCTCTTTCTCTCGCTCTCCATTAATAGTCAACTAATTTATATTAATAGTAGTAGTGGTATGTGTTTTACATAAAATCATTTTGATCATATATTGAAGTCCAGTTCGTTTTTTTTTTTTTTTTTTGTTCACGCTCTGATGTTGAGCAACTTGAGCTGTGGCGTTAGTCTATGAGTTCTATATATTTCAATTTTATTTAAAATGTTTCAGTTATTCATTTTTTGGTTATTCATTTATTTTTAAATTTATTTTAACATTGAACTCATGTTGATGTTCCAATTTGCAAATATGCTGTGAAAAAAAAAAATCCTGTTCATACATCTCAAAATAAAACATTTCCAGACTATAAATTGCAATACCGTGATACCGTGAAACCGCGGTATTTTTGCTTAAGGTAAACATACCGTCAAAATCTCATACCGGCACATGCCTACTGTAGAATAAAGACGAAAAATGTAATGACTCGTGTGGCCCAAAGTAGCAGCGTAAGAGTACCGATTTTTCTCTACAAATCGGCTCAAGTAAAAGTAAATAGTATGGCTTTGTACAACTACTCTTAGAAGTACATTTTTCTCAAAAAGTTACACAAGTAAATGTAACTGAGTACATGTAATACGTTACTACCCACGTCTGCAAATGCCTTAAATTGTCCTTATATCCTCGTGCCAGGCAAGTGATTGACTGCTACAGTATACCCCAACTCTCATCCTACACGGTATCAGCATTATAGAAGAGGAATGAATAGTGAAATCATGCCGATTCCAAAGCGCTGATGTTCCAAATGTAGAACATTTGTTAAACAGAAGATGAGAGTGGGGGTTTTCTAGTCTTCAGTAACAATCAAGTGATCACTTTGCTTTGATTCTATTTCTAGCATTCAAACCACTTGTGTCTTTTGAAGAGCTTGTCAGCACTGGTGATTACTTCGTTCTTGTTTGTGCAGCCTTAAAAAAAAGAAAATGCGACAGCCGTGGCTGAGATTGAGCTCAATTGACAAATCAAAGACTTCCTGACCAAGCCCCCTGTGAGCACTATGTACGACATCGGTCAGGAAGTTGCCCCTGTGATAAACAACGACTTTTAAAATCCTTGATGTCACTGCCACGTTGGCGGTGACTCATGTTTTTCTGTTTTGTTGTTCTTCCTGTGCACCTGGGTGGAGTTGGATAATTGTCAACTTCAGGTTTGGTCATCACTTATTTGGAATGACAAGAATGCTTATTGACCAAATAAGGTGGGTCCCGTGTTACACATCACTGAGCACATAGCACAAGTGTGTTTCCTCACAACACTAAAACTCCAGTGGAACAATGACGTCTCAGAGCGTGCCTCATTTTACACATTCCAGCATGCATTCATAACCTGCGGTGAAGCTCAACAATTTCACTTCGGCTGAGTCTTACCAGGCCTATTAGGTATGGACTTCCTGCATCACCCAGTAGGTGAGAGGTGAAGCTCTGGAACGCCACTGCTGTTGCTCTCCGCGTGGGAATCACCACAAACTGCACAGGGAAGTGACATTGAGCAAATTTAAGGATTTTATCAAGTGATGAAAAGATAAAGTGAACACTAATTTCTGATAGCAGTCAAGAATAAAGTGATTAGTGTTGTCTCACCTACTCATGTGAGATCTAATCACTTCACTATCGCTATCTTGACTCACTCACTAAACTTGCTTTGGTCAAACAATTTGATAGGTGTTTGTTTTTTGTTTGAAATTGGGACAAATCGGACACGTGCACAATTCAAGGCCTCGGTGGCCAGATTTGGCCCACCACATCATTTCGCATGGTCCGCCCCAAAAAAATCATGTGCCTTGACTTTATGCTTCCCCCTCTTTTAATTAAATTATTGCATACATAATCAAGGGTGTAGGTTTGGTTTTAATATTGGTAGGGATGATATAACAGCATAACCTGCATGTACACTTTTGCTGGGGACGGGACATTAATAAGACCAAACATATTTGGTGAATGGGGGTCAGGGCTACATTTCTCACCAATATGAACCTAATTAATTGATATGCTAAATGATAAATGCAAAATAAATCTGTATTGACCTATATTAACTTTCACACTGAAAATTTATAACGTCTTGATCAGATCATTTTAGTTAAATGTCGTCAAATAATTTAATCTATTTTTGAGTGTTAAAGGCTAGTTAACAGATTAATGCGTCAGATTCTTCCACTTACTTTAAGTAAATATTACTATTTTAGTTGTATTGAGCCCATACATCTAAAAGTTGTTCACCGTTTTTCACCTAAGTCAAGAAAAAAAATCTTTCAAATAATGTTTTGAACAATATTCTTGAATTAAGAACATTTGTGACAAACAAGTTTTTCTTTTAAGATTAAATATACAAACTTTTTGCTTAAAATAAGTCTGTTAAGCTTTCTTATTTCAAGAAATCTCAGTGAGTAAAATCGACTTGAAGCACTGTAGCTGTAGCAAAATTACTGGAGTGTTCCCCACCTCCACAACATTAAGACGTCTTTTTACATTACTTACAGTGGCTGCTGCTGGCGGAAAAAAACTTCTAATATGTGTATTTGTAATATGTGAATCTAATATATGTCTAATATGTGTAATATAATATATAAGTGCTAGACGTCCAATCCATTATGACTGTTCAATTAACTGTCCCAGTCAAAATTTATTGGACGTCTAGCGCCGTCAATGGCCATGAAAGATGAATATTCACAGCCATTTCACCCAGTTTAAAAGAATTGGACACCTACCCTTGTCAATGGTAGGAAATGCGTCTCAAAAAAAAAATTTTTTTTTACATTTTTTTAGGTCAACAATGCCTCTTAAAGTTATCCACGGATAGAAAAAGTAGTTCTTAAAAGATGAACGCTATTATGCGTTAAAATAATTTGCTATTAAAACTTCTTGATGTTTTCGTTTTTATACAATTTGTGAAATTAGTTTAACTAGTAGGTCAACATTGTTGTTGACGTCGCAGGTCAGTGAAATCACATGGTTACGCTGCCGGGGCTTCCAAAGTATGACTCTAGCGACATAAACATGCCATCTGTTCAACCCTTTTAATTTGAATCCGAAAGGAACATTAATGAGCATGACAGCACTGCCGATATTTCACAAAATGAGCAGTAAAAGCAAAATGAACAGGAAAGACGGGATGAGATGAGAGTATGACAAAACTGGTGTTCTGCCAAAATGTGCTACACCGGCGAAACGTCCTACAAAAGGCAAATTTGACCCCGAAAGTACTACTTTGCGCTTTCAGCTTGTTTTGTTTTGATCCAAACAGACAGAACATACTACAGATGCCTTAAGTAAATACTTAAATGTAGTAATATGAAATAAGGGGGGTTTAAATATGCTACGTGACTAATGTGGTCAACGGATCAACAATCTGCTTTAAAGCTACCACAAGAAAACATAATGCTTAAAAGTATGAGAGGGAAACACATGCAAACAGTATTTTGAGGCAATGAACAGGTAATAAAAAACTCAATAAAAACACAAATTGTAAGTACTCGTCGCTTTTAACTGATGCGTGCATGTGTTGAACGAATTGCAGAAGACCGGTAGTGTTCGTCTAGTGAGTGACAAACTACGTCACCACCCCGACTGTCCATTGCGCGTATAAAACAGGGCGCCCTCCGTAGGTCAAAACATATACTAAATCTTGTAGATTTTTCATCAATGGCAATATTTTATGTGTTTCTAATAACATATTTTAGTGAAAGAGAACAATTGTAGCTTATTAGAGCCTACAAGTCTTGAAATCTGAAGTTCCCTTTAACAATTCACTGACTAAAAAATCCACACTGTAATCCATTCCAAATGAAAAAAGCCAAAAGAAACATGAGTTTCTGGTCACTCAGCTAAGTGGTTTCAAACAATTTTTGGAAAATCTTCACTCATGCGGGACAAAGGTTTGAGTGAGGATGAAAGGGCAGAGGAAAAACACATTTGAAAAACCAGCATTTGTGCGGACGTCTCATCAGCCTAAAACTGAAAATACAACATGGGTGTTTGTACTTCAACTGGTAAAATAACAGAATCGCCAAAGACGCCAAAGATAAGTATGGGTTTCCAGTGCTCACCATCAAAATGTCGGCCGTTATGGCCCAGTTGAGGAAGAGCAGTGTCTCTCCTATGAAGATGCAGATCTAAAGAAAGATGACAACATTTCGCGTTATATAGCAGCGACAATTAAGATTGAGCAGTTTCCACCATGTGGCTACAAGACACAAAACCACAAGAGTTTTATTATACATCATAGCTACTGTGTGTGGGCATGTACTGCTGAATACAACTGCTTTAGTTGCTGTGGTTGAAAAACATGTTATTAGGATTTGGCCCAATTGTACACAAGCATGCAGGTCTTCAGTTTGATTTGAGCCGAAAAACTCCATGGATGATAAAGATTATATGCCTCGCATTTATATATATCCATAGTTCGGCTCCAAGCGCAAGATGCTTTCCCTACTTTATGTTGTTTTTGGGTGGAGCCGTCAACTTTGAACAGCTTGTTGTGGTTGTATGTACTGTACATTACATGAAAAGTGTGGGAGTGGCCGCTATTTCTATTCGGCTATTTTCTTAAGAACAAACCCCGAGGGGTTTGTTTGCATCATATCTATACAGGGTGCTTTTAACTCATTTTATTAATTTGCTTCCATTGACAGTGCTAGACGTCCAATGCATTTCGACTGGGAGGTTCGGATATCATTGAACGTTTGGTGCCGTCAGTGGCATTCAAAGATGAACATTCACAGCCAGTCCTCTAAGCTCAAATGTAAACTGCAGTGACAACTGTTCCTGAAGGCAGGGACAGAATTTAGAGGGGATGCTGGGGGTGCGACCGCACCCGGGGCAGGGCCTCTAAGGCTAGGTTCATACTACAGGTCTTAATGCACAAATCCGATTTTTTGCCATATCTGTTTCAGACTGCCTTTTTCCATTGAGACCGTTCAAGTATCACGCATGCGCACTAATTCGCAGTCCGAGATGCGCTCAGCATAGAGACCCGAATCGGCAGAAGCATCAAAACAAATTACACATGCTAACTGTAGGTCATTCCAGAATGATCATATTTAGATTAGGGCTGTCAAACGATTAAATTTTTTAATCGAGTTAATTACAGCTGAAAAATTAATTAATCGTAATTAATTGCAATTCAAACCATCTATAAAATATGCCATATTTTTCTGTAAATTATTGTTGGAATGGAAAGATAAGACACAAGAGGGATATATACATTCAACATACAGTACATAAGTACTGTATTTGTTTATTATGACAATAAAACAACAAGATGGCTTTAAGATTATCAACATTCTCTTAAAGCGATCCATGGATAGAAAGACGTGTAGTTCTTAAATGATGAATGTTAGAACAAGTTATAGAAATTTTATATTAAAACCCCTCTTAATGCTTTCGTTTTAATAAAATTTGTAAAATTTTCAATCAAAAAATAAACTAGTAGCTCGCCATTGTTGATGTCAATAATTACACAATGCTCACTCATGGTGCTGAAACCCATAAAATCTGTCGGACCCAAGCGCCAGCAGAGGGCGACAAACACTAAAAAAACACAAGTAACAAGCGGACATTACACTGTGCTGTCATTTTAATCCGTTTGAGCAAGGCATGTGCGTTAAATGCATCAAATATTTTAACGTGATAAATTTTTCAAAAATTAATTACGGCCCGTTAACGCGATAATTTTGACAGCCCTAATTTTGATTTCCAAAAAGAGGACACAAATAACAGACATTAATAATCCTCGTTTAGTCTTATATTCAAAGTTTATATGGACTGATAGAACGCATACACGCACACACATGAGCCTTGACGTGTGTGCGTGAAATGATGTGGGTGCGCCAGTTTGCCCCGACTCGACCATGTGTGCAATAATGAAATATTGCTCATTCGGCGCACAGAATGAAAATCGAAAATTGTAAGGCTTATTCTATTCTTCATTTTATTTTTTTCTGACTGTGGTCAAGCCCGCTTCGTGCTTAAAAGCAGAGTTCAAGCTAGGCGCTAATGCCTAAATGTCTGCCGTCCTCCGCGCCTCTTGCTCATTGCTGACTTAATTTCTGCATGAATTCTGATTTGGGAGTCTTGACAGTTCAGACCGCCAGTCACGTTCTGAAAAAATGTGGCCCAGAACGGGTTTGAACCACATACGAAAGTGACTCAGATCGGATTTGAAATGGTACACTTCTATGCGACTTGCCACATTCAGACCGTCAAGTTCATGACTGACTCGAGTCGGAAAAACACGAAAAAATTGGATTCCTGCGTTTAGACCTGTAGTATGAACCTAGCCTAGGGGGCCCAGTTTGCGGGCGTAAAGTGGGCATGGTTGGGCGAGAGGAGAGTCAAACAGAAAGGTAAGATGATGAATGGAGCTGAAATATAGTGTTGAAGTGTTAAAATATCTCTGCCAGCCACTTGTCTGGAGGGGCCAGCAAAAAAAATTTCCACTTGCACCCCACCCCCATTGGACGGTCCACTCGGGGGTATCGTTAGTACTTATTGCACCCGGGCCCTTTTACATTTGTTCCACCACTGCCTGAAAGTGTTACTGAATAAACTAAGGAGTAATCTGTAATCAGAATGCTATTTAAAAGTCTAAAAATGATGTAAAATGATTTAAAGTACCGTATTGGCCCGAATATAAGACAGTGTTTTTTTCATTGAAATAAGACTGAAAAAGTGGAGGTCATCTTATATTCGCGGTCTAGATGTCATAACCATTCACGACGCAAGATGGCGCCAGATATCATTGAAGCGATGTTCTGTCATGACAGATCTCAGCTACTCTCAAGTTTAACCCTTTAACACCGAACGTGTCGGCAGCGACGCGTTTACGCATATCGTCTTTGAAGCTTTGTCACGCTGTAATTACATAACCCACGTGCTGCTGGTTGGTCTCGTTTGAAAGTGCGGAAGTTGATGTCCACACCAGTTTTTATTTGAAGTCAATCGGCCAAGAAAAACGGGAGATAATGTCATTTGAGTTTTATAGTTTTATTGCACTCATAAATATGCATTAAAACGCTGCATGGACCATGTATCCATCTCCATATTGTCATCATTTCTTGTCCTTTTTCAAAAGCGAAAGCAGCACAAAAGACTACTTATCCCAAGTCTCGTTGTGATGTCAGGAAGGACGAACCGAATGTGATAATTTTTAACAAATTTCCGAGCGAGGCGCCAACTACTGAAAGGGAGGCATGCGAAGCAAGCAGCGGCCGGTGTCGTGCCGAAAAATGCACAACACCGGTTGGTTTGAGCGAGCGACTTTGAAACGTGCAGAATGAATCTAAAACTACATTTAGCACAAGCTAATGCATTATTTCATTAACTCAAGGAAGAAGATGAGTCGTATTTGTCGTTGTTTTCCTCTGACGAATCGGCGTCTCGGCGAGTAGAAGTGACAGTAGAGCGCAAACGGCGAAAGAGTAGGCTGTGTGACGTTGTGTGTAACGCAGCTCCGTGACCTGTTCAAGAAGAAGCTTTATTGAGTGCGCAAAAAAAAAAAAAAAAAACTTTATTGGGTCGCATGCCTGGAAATTTTGAATTGAACTACTTGTCAATATTTTTTAAAATACTTTTTTTCAATGTTATATATATTTTTTCTTCACTATAATCTTTTCAATTTTTATGTAGATGTGTGTGCAAGAAGCTTGATTGCATGTACGTATATACTTTTGATAAGGTGATGGGTACAACACCTAACCTCACAAAGAGATATCTTCCAAACCCTTTTTGTGTTAGATGATATATATACATTTTTTCTCACTATTTTGCACACTATATAGCCTGTTTTGACCATAGTATGTGTAAAGGCCAAAAACGCCCATGATCATACCTGCTGTTTGTGTTGAATTGCCAAACATAAAACTATTCAATCTTATTTTTTTCTATTGAATGTTTATCCTAACAAGTTGAATAAATATTATCAAGCTTCAAAACGGTTGGTCGAGCGTGTTTGGTTGTCAATGGGACGTCAACATTACAAATTTTGAAAAAAGATTTTGGGATTTTTTTTGTCTTTTTGGGTCCAAAATGTGGATTATAATTGGTCAGTGAAGAAAACAACAGTTTAGACATGAAGTTCAAGGTGTCCTGAAAAAAGGGACCCAATTTGGCCATTGTAAACAATTTTTTCTTTGAAATATAAAGGCAACATCAAATGCATGCAAATTCGGCCAAAATAGGCTTAGGTGTTAAAGGGTTAACCAGTTTGCATTATTTTATTACAATGTTTTTCCTTATTCAGATTTGTTTCAAGACTACAGTTAGTTAGTCTTCACTTTGATGGTTAATGCAGTTATTGCAATTTTGTTGTTTTATCCCAATAGAATGGTTTATTTACATTTCAAAAACCAGAAGCCATTCATTTACGAATGTGATCGCACTTTAGTTTACATATTTAAATGTTCAGATATTAAGATTTGAATGAGGCAAAATAACATGCTTTTCTCTCAAATATATTGTTATAATCATTTGTTTCAGATGTACTGTAATTATTTTCTGTATGAAATATAATTTGGAGTTCAAAAAGTCTTTTTTCAAACTTGAGTCTTGAAAAAGAGAGGGTCGTCTTATAATGAGGGCTGTCTTATATTCGGGCCAATACGGTAAGCGCGGCAACTTTGGCAGGCGGCCTGACAGCAGAAATAGAGACAATGCTGTAAGCCCAGACGCCGTGACCGACATGTTGCCTCACAAGCGGGACGTAGACAAGGCCTTTCGTCCGATTCGTTGTGTGTTGACGATACAACAGCTGCGAGGGGTCAATTCGCCTCGACAAAGCAAAGCGGAACATTACGACCGTGTCGCAATCCATAATGCCGTGCATCTGTCAGGGCCGCGCTGCGAAACTTGAGCTGATCACTTACAAGCAGGGGTGCCCAGCGAGATGATTTGAACAAGTGAGAGCAATGACAACACTTGCGGAGGTGTGCTGCTGGCGGACTGCCTGTAACTGCTGTCACATATGATTTTGAATACAATGGAGATGCACAGATCAGAGTAATTGAGTCACTTCAGAGGCTAATTGGAGTCCATTTGCGCCTTTGACCTCAATTGACTTTGCATTTTGACTTGGCAAAACATCCTTTCATTCATCCATTTGCCAATTTTAGAACTTTGTAGGGTCTTAGGTGAGTTGGAGGTTAGCCCAATTGACTTTTGGCAAAGTAATATGCCCTTATGTACTTAACAAGAGTAAAAAGGCATGGGTGGAAGTATAGCCTGTCAGATTACATTATCTATCTGAGTGTCTACATGTTTGTAATTTGAAATTAAATCATTTGCTGCCATTGACTTCACTAGACATCCTATTTGTTCATTCAGTGCCGGTGCCTCCCAGTCAAAATGGAATGGAAGTCTATCGCCGTCAATGCCAGGCAATGAGTTAATATATTTTTGTCGTGAGATGCCTTTTTTATAAAAAGGTGCAAATAGAAGACTACATTTTTCCTGCATGTTACATGTGACTCTTACATAAGCTCCTGTGATGCTCTTCTTTGCCACGACAAAAATGAGGCAGATAAAGATGGCCGAGCCTAGCATGCTAACTGCGCACACGAGGGGGTCCGCTCGCACTGTCTTCTTCCGGCAGAGACGTGTAGTGGCAGCCCCAATGAGCACGCCCAGCAGGCCCGTAATGCATGTGATCGCCCCAAAGACAAGACTGGAAGAGAGAGCAAGATGTAAGAAGCAGCAATTGAAAACATGATCTTGAAATGCACATATTACAAGGCATCAGTACTTTATTTCTTGGTACCATAATTTTTGCACTATAGGTCGCACCTGACTATAAGCCGCCACTCACCAAATGTGACATGAAAACGACATTTTTTTCGTAGATACGCCGCACTGGACTATAAGCCGCAGCTATCCTCGCTGTATTATGGAATATTTACACCAAAAGACAACCGATAACACTTTATTTGACAGCGGCATCATAAGACCAAATGGACCACCATGAAGCTTTGAACCAATTGAGTGCAAATTGGTTCAAGATGCTTCATTTGGCAATCACTGCTCCCTTGGGGAGACAGTAAACCTCTGCTGCCACCTGCTGTCAACATTGTTGCTGTCCAACATGCCTCCTAGCATGCATTGCAGTGCTCCAGATGTAAATAACAATCAAAATTATGTTATGCGCAAATTATTTTTTTCAGTTACTGTTCCAGTTGTTTCATTATTTGCTAGTTATGGTATTTGATAACACTCACTGACAGTGGCACCATAAGACTGTCATTAGACAATCATAATTATGATATGACACTGTCACGAGCATTAATGAATGCTTATAACAGATGTTATTTAGTGTTATCCCGCAAATTATCTCACTTTTGGATGGATGTAAAAAATCCATGCGTGACATAAACGGAGTTACCGTATTGGCCCGAATATAAGACGGTGTTTTTTGCATTGAAATAAGATTGGAAAGAGGGGTTCGTCTTATATTCGCGGTCTAGACATTATACCCATTCACGACGCTAGATGACGCCAAATATTGAAGCGATGTTCTGTTATGACAGATCTCAGCTACTCTCCCCATTCACGACGCTAGATGGCGCCAGATATCATTGAAGCGATGTTCTGTCATGACAGATCTCAGCTACTAGTTTAACCAGTTTGCATTATTTTATTGCAATGTTTTTCCTTATTCAGATTTGTTTCAAGAATACAGTTACAGTTAGACTTCACTTTGATGGTTAATGCAGTTATTGCAATTTTGTTGTTTTATTCCAATAGAATGGTTTATTTACATTTCAAAAACCAGAAGCCATTCATTTACGAATTTGATTGCACTTTAGTTTACATATTTAAATGTTCAGCTATTAAGATTTGAATGAGGCAAAATAACATGCTTTTTCTCTAAAATATATTGTTATAATCATTTGTTTCAGATGTACTGTAATTACTTTCTGTATGAAAATTAATTTGGTGTTCAAAAAGTCTTTTTTCAAACTTGAAAAAGAGGGGGTCGTCTTATATTCGGGCCAATATGGTATTAACATAACTTGGCGGATGGCACTTAATGAGATCTGTCATAAGCATTATGACAGTGTTATGACGCCGCTGTCAAATAAAGTGCTACCAAATACCTGTAGAACAGTAACTGAATAAATAATTAGCACAGGACATGAATTTTGATTGTTATTTAAATCGGTAGCGCTGCAACGCATACTAGGAGGCATGTGTTACCTATCAACCCAAATAAATCAATAAATAAGCCGCACTGGACTGTAAGCCGCAGCATTCAAAATGAAGGAAAAAAGTAGCGGCTTATGTCCGAAAATTTCGGTACTCCCCGATACCATTTTAGTACCGAATGAGTATCGGTGCAACACTAGTTAAAGGTTTGAATTGAGCATTTCAGCCATTTGTGTTCACCTCTCTTTGCTGCTGCAGATCTCTTTGGTCCCGCAAGGCTCTGCGGTCTTTTGCACCACCGCAGCTCTGGCAAGGTAGATAGGAATCCAAATCCCAAATGCACCCGTTGTGAAGGACACGGCGGCAGACGCCAGGGATGAAAACACGTAGCTCCGACTGGACACAGTGAGAAGAACATACATATTACAGGGAGTTTTTAGTTGATTATTTGAAAAACGTTCTGCTTAAGACTAGATTTTTGTCATGCAAACAGTTCATTTAAACTGGGGGCATTGGCTAAGAATGCTGATGTTTCAGCGCCGTTGACATGTCTAAACATCCAATGCATTCAAAATAAAAGATGAGACACTTACAAACACCTACTTTTGCATTTGGAAAGCCATGACAGATTTACATAGTTTCGTATTCATAAATCCAATTTTTCTCAGTGCATCGTTTTTGGTTATTTTGGTACATGCTAAGCTAAAATATAAAGAGTAGTGAAGAAATACAGTATAACACTATAAAACTTCAGTAAAACTAATAACAAATATAATTGTTGCTCAATCGACTATCAAAATAATCTAGCTAGCCCAACTTTAAAACAGCAGATCCTCCGCTAAGTGGTAAGTAAAGTCGAATTGAGCCTGACTTGACAGCTTTATGTTGGAGACAAAAATAACCGGCCATTCAAAACAGCTCAGAGAAGCGCTGAATGAAGAAGATTGTTTTTGCCAAACACTCACACCTTTGCTCAGATGAAGACTATGGCGCCTCTCCTAAAATATATTTCTCAATAAACCGCCGTTGTGACGTAAACTTTATGTCGTTGCAAAGCTATTTTAAGAAAAGTGTCCACCGAAGGTCACCCTGTGACAAAAGTGCACACTGTCACACTCACAGGCGAGCAGTGTTACTGAGTGGCAACCAATGATTGACAAAGAGTCACTGTGTCTGCTGTTGACGTTTCCATGACTCTAATGCAGGGGTGTAAAACTGTTGACCTGGGGGTCAGATCCAGATCCGATCTAGTAAATCATATGCATCGACTTCATGTTTTTCACTAAAATAAAATTTGCCGATGCAAAAATTGGAGAATATACTGTAGACCAGGGGTCCCCAACCACTGGGCAGGGGACCGGTACCGGTCCATGGTGCATTTGCTACCGGGAAGCACAGAAATAATAAACAATTTAATAAGGACCACATTCTGACCTGTGCCTCTTAACACGCCAATCTGCCTGTCTACTCTATAGATAACATAAAAATACTGGATAGGATATTGTCATAGAAATCCATTCGAGCTAGTATCTAGCCTCTGTTTTTTGTTTCTATGTGCACTTGTCTTCGATAATGACGTATGACGTAGGCGTATTAGATTTGTTCCCGGAAATAATAAGCCCACACGCTTGCGAGATGACTGAAAAACACTTCCTTGGACAGCTTTGTTACGGGGGGAAAAGGCCACTGACGAGCCAGACGAGGAGCCTACAACCTTAAAGAAAACAAAAATCTCTTTTAACAGATAATACCAAGAATCAGGCACCAAGTGAGCTCTTCAAAATATGTGGCTAAAAGCTAGCAGACGGGCTAATGAAGCCTTCAAAGCTGCTTCGGCACATAGCGACTAAGCATCAAGAAAAGTGGGTGAACGGGGGTCAGTGCTACAATTGGCACAAATATGAACCCATTTAATTGATAGGATAAATGATCAATGCAAAATAAATCTGTAATGACTTACACTAACTTTCATGTATATTGGTTCAGGTGATACACCGTTAAATTCAAACCTATGTTTTCAAAAACCACTAAAGAAACATTTTGAAACCTTCCAGAATAAATGTCTGGATTTTTATTAGCAAATTTAAATTGAAATATTTGACCATAACTTAAATTATATTTTTCTGGGTCGATGGTTTCCAGGAGAGTTTGCCAAATTTCTCACAGTTTAATTAACATTAACAGTATAAAACACATACAGGAGGACACTTCTCTTTAAGCAGCTTTCTACTGGAGTTTTGCAGATTAGCAAGTTCACCCAGTTTAATGTTATGCTAAATCTGATGCAGGTCCAACTTTCAGTAACAAAATTAGTGGCATGTTCCCCACCTCCAGAACATTGGTGTTTTTTTTTACATTACTTCCAGTGGCTGCTGCTGCTGGGCGGAAAAAACTTCTAATATCCCTCCTCTGCAGAGGAGGGATACATGTTGTCGACATGTAATTCTGTTGGGGCTGTGTGAGTGTGCGCATGCATGTGGTGGTGGTGGTGGGGGCGGTCAAGTTATCAGCCAATCAAACGTGCGTTTGAGGGGGAAAAAATGGACCAGCACATTCAGCTCGTGAAGAGGTAAATGTTGCTTAAATGTTGGTGGGGACAATTTGAGCACACTGAAAAGTTGGTAGTGTTATGTCCCTACCATCCCTATGCAAAGCTACGCCCTTGCACTGAGAGCATCACACCTCGTGGCGAACCGTATTGCAAAAGCCAAGAAACCTTTCACTATTGGTGAACAACTTATGCCTGTTACCACGGATATTTGCTGTCAAGTTTTAGGAGGGGCTGCTGTTAAATAAGGGTGATTCAGCAGCGTATGATGGGTTACATTTTGCTTGCACTTAACATTCGTTTTTAGCCCCGTCGTGTTATGACATACAGTATTTGTTGTATTTTCTGCCACACATTGCCGGTCCATGGGAAAGGGCTCACATCACACTGGTTTGTGGTGCAAAAAATATTGGGAACCACTAGACTATGTTTTTTCCCTCTTTTTAAAGAATTAAATAAAAATAGATAAATAAATAAATAAATAAATGAAACAAAAAATATTTACTGTTTTTCCTTTGATTTTAAAGGAAATCCAAAAATTATAACAAGATAAATATTTATATGGATTGGCTGAGGTAAACTGTAACCACAATGTGGCTCACGACAAAGACGTCCCTGCTCGAATGGCTTTTGAAGCTTAGCCATGCTAGAATGTATATTTTCATCTAAAAACCCACACTCTTCTTTTCAAGGCAATCCTTTTACTCCGTCATCTTACTTTTTAGCCAGCGTCTTCATGTCGCACAGCCACGACGTGCGGGACTTGATGCGTCCTCCCTTCTGGTCGGCACTTCCTCTCTTTGGCTCAGGCACAAAGAGCATGATCAGGGTTGCAGCAGTGATCCCCAGAACGGGAGAAATCTGTTGGAACAGTCGTAGAAAATCTTGGTGTGACAAAGGAATGGTATGGAAGGCAGTGGTTGGATGAGTTACTACTTAAAATTATGGTAGTAAAAATGTAATATGGTTTCATTTTATACTGTAAGTAATATGTAACCAGTCCTGATAGTGATAACATCATGTCACACCTTCTCTCATTGTCCATCGCTCTCTCGGGATTTGAACCAAAGCTGTTATCTTGGCAGTCAAACGTGCTAACTACTGAGGTACTGCTGTGTGTGTGTAGGCGGTTAGGAAAACAGGAAACCCTGACAGCTTAAGATAATGTACTGGGAGCTGATGCTAGACTGTGTTATTGGCTCAGTAGTCAGCACACTTGACTGCCGCAGTGGGTTCAAACTAGTGTTGCACCATTCCCTCTTTTTGGCTTCTGATAGATATTCCCACCTTTTTAGAAAAATAAATAAATAGATAGAAAAAAACAGTGGTACCTCTACATACGAAGTTAATTCGTTCCAGGACCTTGTTTATAAGTCGACATGGTCGTATGTCGAGCAGTATTTTCTCACAAGAATACATTATAATTAAATTACCATATTGGCCCGAATATAAGACGTATTTTTTCGATTGAAATAAGACTGAAAAAGTGGGAATGGTCTTATATTCGGGGTCTAGACATTATACCCATTCACGACGCTAGATGGCGCCAGATATTATTGAAGCGAATGCTGAACTTGAGGAGTAATGTTCTGTCATGACAGATCTCAGCTACTGTCAAGTTTAACCAGTTTGCATTATTTTATTGCAATGTTTTTCCTTATTCAGATTTGTTTCAAGACTACAGTTGCAGTTAGACCTCATTTTGATGGTTAATGCAGTTATTGCAATTTTGTTGTTTTATCACAATAGATTGGTTTATTTACATTCAAAAAACCAGAAGCCATTTATTTACGAATGTGATTGCACTTTAGTTTACATATTTAAATGTTCAGATATTAAGATTTGAATGAGGCAAAATAACATGCTTTTTCACTCAAATATATTGTTATAATCATTTGTTTCAGATGTACTGCAATTATTTTCTGTATAAAAATTAATTTGTTTTCCAAAAAGTCTTTTTTCAAACCTGAGTCTTGAAAAAGAGGGGGTCGTTTTATAATCAGGACCGTCTTATATTCGGGCCAATAAGGTAATTCGTTCCACAGCACGAAAACCTACACTAAATGCTTAATAAATACTGCAGATACTATTGCAAATAGCAATTACATGGAGCAAAACAAACAAATTATGAATAAAAATACGAATAATGATACAACAATAGTAATAATAATAATAATTCCTGTAATAATGTAACGAATCGGGTTCTAATGTGGCATACCTGAACGTACCGCGTGGCTGACATGTCAGAGTGAGAGAGGACTTTTTACTTTCACTTTTCATGTTCAGCTGCGGTGGACAGTAGGCATGCTGTGTTGCAGAAGTTAAAAAAAATAAATGATTAAAAAGTTGACAAAGCTGGCGATTTTTTTTGGCGATATCACAATCATAATGATTGTCACCTTAACTTTTAAAGACTGTCGAACAGAAGTCGGAGGAGGACCGTCGCGATCATAGACATTCTACAGCCGTATTGTTGAACCAGTTCACGGACGTGCACACCACGTTCATATTTTTCTATCATTTAAATAGTAAACCATACCTTTTGTCACCTCCTGCACTAACATTCTTGGAACACATGTTGATTTCTCTCAAAAGAAAATCTGTCGTGCGTCCGTCTTGCGGGAAAACAAAGAAACCGCAGCGCTGTCATAAATTGTCATATTTCGAGCATGTCGTCGGATGTAGAAACAAATGGCGAGTCAAATTTTACGTCGAATGTCCAACAGATCGTGTGTCGAAGCGATCGTATGTCGAGGTACCACTGTACTTAATTATTGTATAAACAATGGCGCCACCAGGGGGTGGCCAGGGGTGGCCATGGCCCCCCCTTTAAATTTTTTGGCCACCCTACCCTAACATTGGCGCGGGAACTGGCGTGTTGAGGGTACTGCAGCACCCCTTGGTGTTAAACCGAGGCTTATTTTACCTTTTAATTTTCGAATGTGTTCATGTGTCATTGCCATCTAGCTGCAGGGAATTGCATTATAGTACACGGGCGCTTTTATTTCCAATACAAAAACTCCAACAAACACTGTAATAGAACGCTGCTTTTGTAGTATCCTAGTAGTAGTACGTAAACTATCCAGCATGTATGGAGAAAATGCGCAATCATGACAAATTTGGACCAAAACGGCTCTTCTTGGATGGGAAAAACTAAAAAAGCTGTGGGTGACTTCCAGCGCCGCTGCAGTGCAATGTCAGATTGTAGTAGGTGTGGAACTCAAAATGTTGACTGGACTCTTATGGGCTATGCACATTAAATCATTATGAACATTAAATATAGCACAATACACCAAAGTATATCAGTAGGCGTGTCCTTAGGTCTTTCTGATAGTTTCCTTCGGGCCTTTTACTGCAACAACATAATAAAAACCTGAAATTATGGCTTTTAGTTTTGGTGTGCCACCCCAAGATTTTAAGGGGCCCTGTCTGGCCATCCCTATGAACATTTCTGGAGGCACCACTGTGTATAAAACGATCATTCAATGCCAGAATTTGACTTCTATTGGCATTCATGGCAGTCAATGAGTTAAAAAAAACAACATGACATTAAATTTCTATAGAGCTCCTTTTTGTTGACCACCTTCTGTGGCCAAATAAGGTAGCGGGAACGTGGAGGCCCAAAACAAGCGGAAGCTCTGTCGAGTCGTTTTTAAGGAAAGCAGGATGCCGCTGGTGAAAACAAATTTCATGCCTTCGTATTTGTTTTCCTCTCACATGCCACACAACTGACTAATTGGCGTTTGAATTGTTGTGCCAGAATGTCACCGTGGCCAAGGTGGAACAAACTGCCCTGCTCATTGTTTGGCTTTTAATGTTCCACTAAGACCTGCAGGAATTTACTTCCCGTTTCCCCCGAAACGAACCAACTACCTGTCATGTCCCGGAATGCATAGGAATCCTCTGTGACCTGCTGGAGAAATGTTTATTTTCTCCTTTTAAAATGTAAGTCTCTTCATGAGAGGAGTCGCGGCCTTACATTGTTTCTGCTTTTAAAAGATGACCTTGAACAGGGGTGTCAACCTAGCAGGCCCGAAGCCAAATCCGGCCTGCTTTGTGTGGCCCGTGAAAGTAAATCTGGGAAATCAAAGAATACTAAATTCCCACTGCCCCTTATTCAATGAAATGATAAAAAAAAAAAAAAAAACGTATGAAAACAAAAAAAGAAGTGAATATTCTCAAGTCAGATTTTTATTTTAAGAGCCCTGGCTGTTCTTGATGTTAAATCCATTTAAATGTGAGGTGTGAATGAAAATCAATAACAAGTAAACTAGCGCTGCATCAATTACTTGACTAATCGATTAACAAATGAGTCATCATCTATTTTGATAATCAATAAAATATTTGTAGACTTTTTTTTTTGAGTCCTCCTATTAGCCTCTCTATGACATTTTTAGTAAATATTCTCTTCATTTATATATGTATTTGTTTATTTTTTAACCCCTTCAGACTCGCATATTATCTGCGCTGATTTTTACTCAAACACCAGAACAAAATGCAAATTTTTCGGTCGGGGGTATTTTATGCTTTTATTAGTTATTTTTAATGTTAATGTTAATGTGTTTTTAATGAGAAAGGAGAATTAAAAGTTATCCTTTTTGAAGTTGTGTTTGTCCAGCCATTTTCAAAGCCGAGGTGAGCGTGCCAAACATCATGATTTGATTTCGATGGGTAAAGTTTCATCCAATCAGCTCCCAGAAGTGGCAATAGCAACTAATTTCAGTGTATTTATTGGTTTAGAGAGGGGTACGCCTCATGTCCTTCAGCAGCATATTTAGGTCTGAAAGGTTTAATTTATTTTAAAAAAGTAAAACGTGAATGTATTCATTTCAATTTGTCTTTAATCATTTATGTTGTACAACAAAAAATGAGAAAAAAAGATATACGTATATATGTTTGAACTTGATTTAAAACCAAAGAAAAACAGTAAATATTTTCATTATTTTGTAATTTTTAAATCATTTTTATTCAATCGCTTTAAAAAAGTGGGTATGTGGGTGAGGTAAATACATAATTTCTTGAATTATGGAAATTCTACATTAATTTTATTTCAGCGAAAAACATAGACTTGATGCAAATGATTTACTTTGGCGGGCCGTACAAAAATCATGCAGACGCCCAGATCTGGCCCCCAAACCACTAGTTTGAAATGCATGCATTAGAATCATGGACATGTCAACAGCAACCTACTATGTGTTCAATCCTATAATTATATAATTATTATCCTACCCTCCCAGTCAGAATGAATTGAACGTCTACAGTCAATGGCAGCCAATGAGTTAAATAACATTATGCAGCCAATGTTGCTTTCACTTAGTCATCTCTGCAAAGTTTTCTGAAAGACGCCGGAATCCGATGTCAATGTGTATGTGACTTGTTTAGCCTGGAGCTCTATTTGCTCTGTCACTTCCTCGCACCCGCCAGCCCTGCATGCGTCCGTCCCCCTACGCTTATGACCCCTCTGAACCCGGATCCGTGACGGACTTGACCGCGGCCCTGCGGGAGGGGCTCTAAATCTGTCCTCGTGTGGGTGTAGGGGTTTGTGTGTGTAATGTAGCCGTTGATGCCCTTACCCTCAGTGCCCAGTGCCAGTCTCCTGCAGCTAACTTGGCGCCGGTGCCCAGGATGTAACCCAATCCGCTGCAAGAAAACAGCACAACTGCCCGTCAGCGACACACCATTGACACATGGATGTTATTTCTATACATAATATGTGAGTCATAATCCTGAGTTTGCTTGCTGTGCTTGTTTTCCATCCTTTCAATTTAGCACTAAACGTATCCTGTTTGCAGTCTGATTACCTCATTCACTGCCAGACCAGGTCTATGTACATTATCACATGACCGTGTGTCTGCCAACCCATATAAATGTATGATGACCTTGTATCATTTCATATACACAACACATTAAAAGGTACCAAAGACTTTTTTTTTTTTTTTTTTTAACTAAGTGCATTATTGTCCTGAACCTGAAGTAGTAATGTCTGGCACCAGACCCGTGCCGCCCATAAGGCAATTTAAGCAACCGCCTAAGGGCGCACCAGCGTCCAAAAAGGCGTCAAGAAAAATATTCAAATAATATTTAATGAAAGCAGTATTAAAAAAAATTATACAAAACAATGAAACAAAAGAACAACAAAACCGTTAATAATAAGTATTTAAATAATAATGAAATCATTTTTCTAGTGTGCCTTCTGCCCGTTTCACTTTTTCCTGTGATGCGATAATTTCACCACAGACCCTAGTCTCCATCACCACCCAGCAGACGAGCGAGCTACCTGAAGGTGCTATTTTTAGCTTCCGCAATTGAGCGACATTACGGTGACAAGTCAACTTCATGAAAAGACAAAAGCCCTTCGGGTCAGAAGAAAAAGAAATTAAACAGCAAAGACGTGAAGAAAAACAGAGGTTTGTTGTGATGATTTTTTTCAACAGCATAAGCACGTAGACTTAGCGCAACTGCAAGCTAGCAGTTATTTACATAGAGCTTATATGACTTAGTGCTAAAGCAAAATTATACTGTATCATTAGCCAGGCTGTTGTTTTAGAAATATTTTCAGTATTCAGCTAGCTGTGGATTAGTTTCAGTTAAATTAACCCCCACCCCCCACCCCAAATTTTAGAGAAATTTGGACAAAGTGTATGGGAGACTAAAATTGTCTTGCTTATTTTCATGTGATGTGAACCACTTTTACCTTGTGTTAAATTGTGCTTTTCAAATAAATTTGCCTTGCCTAAAAGTGCCAAGGTTAATTAAATACTGTAAATACACCATTAAATATGGAATTAATAATTTCAAAGTTTTATGGTATGGGGGACTAAAAGTGCCATGGTTTTAAATGCAAACATTTGCTATTAAATGTGTCATTAATTCATTAAAATGGCTATCACATTCATGTAAAAACATTCAATTTATTATTATTATTTTTTGCTATCATATATTATTCAATTCATTATCATTGGATAGTCCTGTGTAGTTGCCGTGCTTCAAGAATTTATTTTCTTTTAACTACGCCCATCAAAGATAGTGGCCGGATCCAATAGACAGGTACAGTAGGCTGCAACAATTTGGGCGCTATTATGGTTATGTCATGCTGGTTTCACAATCAACAGCTATTTGATTAATATAAGGTAACATTCCACTTTCTTCTCTTTGTAGATGCTCTTCTGAAATATTTTCTTTCTACCTCTGTACATCCTGGGCCATCTTTTACAGCAAACTTATCCACATTAGCACCAAGTCCAAGCCCACCAAGTCCAGGAAAGAAGTGCACCATCCAAAACAACTGTCATATGAAAGTGCAATAGATGGTTTTGCATCAGTGAAGACAAGGTGAGTAAGGTTATAAGTCAAGGTGAAAAAAAAAGTTGCATTTTAAAGTGTTCTGTGTGTCTTTAATTTATATAGGTTTGTGTGGGTGGGTGTTAATCATATTGTAATAACAATAGTAATTTATTGAATACATTTGTTTTTGAAGTGTTTTCATTAGTGCTTTTGAAGAGTTATTACAGCATTTTTCTTTTAATTTCTGCACTTGTTCGTGGTCTTTTTTTTAAATAATAAATTACAAAGAGATGATCTGCTTTTTCAGTGTGAGTGTTTAAATATATGTGGTGAAAATGGGGGGGGCTGCAAATAAATATGTTGCCTAGGGCACCAAATTGGTCAGGAACGGCCCCGTCTGGCACATTTACATGTACATGTTCATTAATATGCAATGTACCTCTTAAATAGGCATGTGCCGGTATGAGATTCTAACATCATAATGACCTTAAGCCACAATATCACAGTTTCGCGGTATCACGGTATTGCTATTACAGCTCTAAAATGTGTTACTTTGAGATATCTAGGTTGAGAAAAAGAAAAAAAAGCTTTTTTTTTCATTGAACAGGATTTTTTAAAACATATTAGCAAATTGGAACATAAGTATAATACTAAGTTAAAATAAAATAACAGAAATATTCTGTATAAAATTAAAAGAAATGCAGTCTATAGGCTGTCTGTAATTTTTCTGTAGCCGAAGTATTCCCATAAAGCGATTTCGTTTTCTTCGATTGGGGAAAAAGTTCCCGAGTTTTACCGCCTCCAGCCATCGAGTAGCACAACTGACTCACTGACACTGAGCAACAACCCAAAAAATATAAAACAACATAAAAAAATAGCTAATCCCTTAGGGACGGAATGATGGAATTTTTTTTGGGGCGGTTTTGAAGCCTTGACGTTTTCATACCTCGGTATAGCTTGAAACCGGCACATGTCTACTTTTAAATAAATTAAATAAAACCGTATCTTACTCACTGAGTATGTGTTGTGGTAGTTACCTATTAATGGTGGAGGACGTCTAATCCATTTTGACTGTGAGCATTCGTTTATTTGCCTCTTCCAGTCAAAATGGCTTGGACATCGAGCACCGTCAAAGGCAGCCAAAGAGTCAAAAAGCGGTCTGTTTGTGCACTTGATGTTGATAAACTTATTTGTTCCACGAGGTAGCTGTGACATCCCTGTCGTGATGAATAAGAATCATCCTTTAATGGGAGAAATAACCTCCAAATTTGTTGGCAGCAAATGACAAATCTTATCAGAGAGCGTACAGAGCATGTTTGGAATGTACAACCCTGTCAATAAACCATAAATTTGTCCACTTGGTCTGAAAAATGAAAAAACAAAAAAATCAACTGCCTGTGAACGGGTTGAAACTCTTGAGGTAATTTCCTTGAAACAGTCACAACAATCTCAAGAGAGACTGAATAGGATGTTTGACTGCACTTTCACCTTCTATTGTGTGTGTTGCCGGGCAGTTTACCAAGACTCAAAGATTTTGGCAACTCCTCACTCACTGTTTAGAAATCACCTTGGTTGTTCCTTTCCTCCCTTAGTTGTCCTAACCAAAAACATCATTAGCAATCATGTCAAGAAGCTCTCCTGGACTGTGAGACTCTTCATGTACAGTTAATTCATTGCTCATACTACATAAAGCATTTTTTTTTTTTTAACATTCATGTACGGCTTAACATGGTCTTAATTTAACAATCCCACTAAAATTATTTTCCACCTCTATAACCTTCTGAGGCTTAGTGAAATAAACTGCGTGGAAAAAATACCACTTCAAAAATGAGTCATTTTAAAAAAAATACATTGATATAGTGGTATGAAAAAGTATCTGAACCTTTTGGAATTTCTCATATTTGTACATAAAATCACCATCAAATGTGATCTGATCTTCGTCAAAATCACACAGCTGAAAAAACACTGTCTGGTTTAACTAAAAAAAAAACAAAAAAAAACAAGCATTTATAGGTTTTTATATTTTAATGAGGATATTTTGCAAACAATGACAGAAGGGGGAAAAATAAGTAAGTGAACTATATATTAAATAATATTTAATAAATAATATAATATAAATTATAATATAATTATAATAATATTTATAATATTATATATATATTATAATATTTATAATATAAATAAATAATAATATTTAATATTTCGTGCCCCCCTTTGGTAGCAATATCTTCAACCAGACGCTTCCTGTAGCTGCAGATCAGTTTGGCACATCGATCAGGACTAATCTTGGCCCACTCTTCTCTACAAAACTGCTGTAGTTCAGTCAGATTCCTTGGATGTCTGGCATGAATCACTGTCTTTAGGTCATGCCACAGCATTTTAATGGGTTTGAAGTCTGGACTTTGACTTTGCCACTCAAGAAGGTGTATTTTGTTCTTCTGAAACCTTTCTGAAGTTGATTTACTTCTTTGTTTTGGATCTCTCTTTAGCTTCAACTGTCTGACAGATGTTCTCAGGCTTTCCTTCAAAACATCCTGATAAACTTTTGAATTCATTCTTCCATTAATGATTGCAAGTTGTCCAGGCCCTGAGGCAGCAAAACAGCCCTCCACTATGCTTCACCGTGAGGATGAGGTGTTGATGTTGGTACGCTGTTCCATTTTTCCTCCACACATGACGTTGTGTGTTACTCCCAAACAATTCAACTCTGGTTTTATCAGTCCACAAAATTTTTTGCCAAAATGTCTGTGGAGTATCCACGTGCCTTTTTTGCATATAGTTGATGTGTGCACAGAGATATTGGACTGTGCCAGTGTTTTCTGTAAGTCTTTAGCTGACACTTTAGGGTTCTTTTTTTACATCTCTGAGTATTCCGCGCTGAACTCTTAGCGTCATCTTTGGTGGACGGCCACTCCTTGGGAGAGAAGCAACAGTGCCAAACTCTCTCCATTTGTAGACAACTTCTCTGACTGTCGATTGATGAACATCCAGACTTTTAGATATGGTTTTGTATCCTTTTTTAGCTTTATACAAATCAACAATCCTTAATCCCAGGTCTTCAGACAGCTCTTTCGACCATGCCATGTGCACATCAGACAATGCTTCTCATCAAGACAGTTCTTACCAGGTGTGTGTTTCATAGTGGGCAGGGCAGCTTTAAACCACTCATCAGTGATTGGGCATACACCTGACTTCAATTGTTTGGTAAAATTGGTTTCAATTGCTCTTTAAGTCTCCTTAGGCAGAGGGTTCACTTACTTATTTCCCCCCTTCTATCATTGTTTGCATGCTATCCTCATTAAATATGAAAACATAAATGTTTGGGTGGTTTTAGTTAAAGCAGACACTGTTTTTACATCTGTGTGATTTTGACAAAGCTCAGATAGCAATTGATGGGGATTTTATGCAGAAATGTGAGAAATTCCAAAAGGTTCTGACACTTTTTCATACCACAGTATAAAATCTATTGTGTCTACTTGTTCTAATTATAAAAAATATCTGGCCAGAGTGTTGTTTTTGTCAACGATGACGACAATGAAAATATTTCGACAACTAGCACTTTTTTCATGACGCTGACGAGATGATAACGAGCTAAAAATGAGTTTTGGGAGACTAAAACATAACGAGACGAATGGCAGTTTTCGTCTGACGAGACGAGACAAAGTTGCGCAATAGTTTCCGTCACATGTTCACAATGCGTTATATTTATGTGTAGTTAGCCTACATCGTAGCAGTGTCTGGTTCTGTCACATGTGACATGCTGCACCCGCACCCCCCTTCCTGACTCACCAGTGTGTCTATGCCAGTCTCCAAGCAGGCTTGCACACACGGTAAGATTTGTTGTCTTGGCCAGAAAGAATATTTAATATTGCTTTAACCTTTAAAGGTCTGTACTGAGTGATCATCACACACTAAATGTAACTCATAGCATTGGCATAGCATTCGAGTTCATGTTAGCATTAGGCATGTATCGCGTACTGTTTTCTTGCTGAGTGTGTATTATCACCAAGTTGGCGTTGTCCCTGTAGACAGACGCTACAATATGAGCTCATATGAAATAGTCAGAAACCTTTATTTATTTATTATTGTGTTAACTTTTTAAAATTTTACAGACGAAAACATTTTTAGTCAACGTCGACTAAAACTAGACGAGATTACCGTAGTCAAGTTTTCATCAATAAAAGTTTGACGAAGACAAAGACAATTCTAGATGACTACAACATCACTAAAACTAATAAGTACTATTGTCCAAAAGATAAAGACAAAAATTAAAAGGGCTGCCAAAAACAACATTGTCTGGCCAATATGTGAAATAAATGGAAATATGGGCAACCTATCAAAAGCTTTTCAGTAGCATCTTTGTGTTGACCCTTATCACTTCCAACTGTGTGATTTGATACTTGTATACTGCATATCGCGTATTGTATTCAAATGTGGATAAATAAATCGTCGGACTGTTTTGCCATTAGTGGATTGCATAAGGATTGTTTTGGTGCCATGTTATATTTATGTCATTTCAATGAAATAGTAAAGCGCACAGTTCTCCTCCTATTAGCATATTCTTGATACCACTGCAGGAATCTTCATGCATGAGCTCGTCAAGCTGGTATGCACTGTACTGTGCATAATGTTAAACCTCAAGGGAGTTTTTCCGTGCTCCATCCACTGGTCCATTCATCTTTTATCACTCTGCTTTGTTTACTTTCTCCCTGTGGTCCTTTTTCTTATTGAATAAAGTGAAATGGTTGCAGATTTGATCTCTAAATGCTTCCAAAGTGCACACCCTCGCACGACATATTTAAAGTTTGGCATTTTTGTGTGGGAGATGTTAGTGCAGCTGCCTGTAACCAGTAAAGCACTACTTCATGAACAAGTCTGCTCCTTTTACTTTTGTCTGAATTGATCATACAAAATACCATCGCCACAAGAGCACGATGCTAACATTTTCGGAAGCTTACCTTCCCAAGGGAATGGCCAGGTAAAAGAAAGAGAGCATCATGGTGCGCTTGTCATTAGTGAACAAGTCTCCTATGATGGTGGGGGAGATGGAGGAGTAGCTGGACTCTCCGATGCCCACCAGTCCACGCGAGAGCACAAACAGCCAGTAGTACTGGAGAAACAGAAAGAACACCAAATGTTCAGAAGTCTACATTTGAAAGATTAACTCATTGGGTGCCATGTCTATCTAGTGATAAACCAATTTAAATTCACAGCAAACGGATGAAATGTGGCTCTGGAGCCGCAGTTTGAAGGCCCCTGTTTAAGACATACAGTGAAGAAAATAAGTATTTTAACACCCTGCTATTTTGCAAGTTCTCCCACTTAAAAATGATGAAGAAGTCTGAAATTTTCATCGTAGGTGCATGTCCACTGTGAGAGAAATAATCTAAAAAGAAAAATCCAGAAATCACAGTGCATGATTTTTTTTAACAATTTATTTGTGTGATACAGCTGCAAATAAGTAGTTGAACACCTGTCTATCAGCTACAATTCTGACCCTGAAAGACCTGCTAGTCCACCTATTAAAAGGCTGCCTCCACTCCATGTATTGTCCTTAATCAGGTGCACTTGTTTGAGGTCGATGGCAGCATAAAGACACCTGTCCACCCCATACAATCAGTAAGACTCAAACTTGTAACATGGTCAAGACAAAAGAACAGTCTAAAGATACCAGAGACAAAATTGTTCACCTCTACAAGGCTGGAAAGGGCTACGGAGAAATTGCCAAGCAGCTTGTTGAAAAAAATGTCCACTGTTGGAGCAATCATTACAAAATGGAAGAAGCTAAACATGACAGTCAATCTCAATTGGAGTCGAGCCCCATGTATGATATGACCTTGTGTGGTCTCAATGATCCGAAAAAAGGTGAGGAATCAGCTCAGAACTACACGACAGGACTTGTTCAATGACCTGAAAAGAGCTGGGACCACCGTTTCCAAGGTTACTGTTGGTAATAGACTAAGATGTCATGTTTTGAAATCATGCATGGCAAGGAAGGTTCCCCTGCTTAAACCAGCACATGTCAAGGCTTGACTTAAGTTTGCCTATGACCATTTGTATGAGGCAGAGGAGTCATGGGAGCAAGTTTTGTGGACCATTTTTTGTGGAAGAAGAATGATGAGTACTATCACAAGAACACCATCCCTACTATGAAGGATTGTGGATGGTAGCATCTGGCTTTGGGGGTGTTTTTCTGCACATGCGACAGGACGAGTGCACTGTATTAAAGAGAGGGTGACTGGGGTTCTGTATTGTGAGATTTTGGGGAACAGCCTCCTTCCTTCAGCCAGAGCATTGAAGATAGGTTGTGCCTGGGTCTTCCAACATGACAATGACCCGAAACACAAAGCCAGGAAAATCAAGAAGTGGCTCTGTACGAAGCATAACAAGGTTCTTGCCTGGCCTAGCCAGTCTCCAGACCTAAACCCAATTGAAAACCTTTGGAGGGAGCTCAAACTCCGTGTTTCTCAGGAACAGCCAAGAAACCTAACTGATGTGTGGGCCAAGATACTGCAGTCTGTGCAAAACTGGTAAAAATCTACAGGAAAAGCTTGACCTTGGCAATTGCAAACAAAGGCTACTGTACCAAATATTAACATTCCTTTTCTCAGGTGTTCAAACACTTATTTGCAGCTGTATTAAACAAATAAATCATTAAAAAATCATACATTGTGATTTTTTGCATTTTACTTTTTAGATTATCTCTCTCATAGTGGATATGCAGCTACTATGAAAATTTCAGACCACTCCATGATTTCTAAGTGGGAGAACTTGCAAAATAGAAGGGTGTTCAAATACTTATTTTCTTCTCTGTATATTATCGTCAATTGCAAATATAGGAAATCATGACAATGTTTGTATTCCATAATGTTTATCTTTATTTATTGGCAGAGTAGACTTTCTTTACAGACATGATGAACTGTTAATAGTCGAATTGAAAGGCTTATAAGTGTGGTCACACTTACAGGGGAATCTGTTTCCATGGTGATATTCAAGTTTAATACAGTTTTTTAGCCCTTGTTAGTTATTTTGACGGGGGGGATATTGCATTAGTTTCATATCAGAACTAAAATGGCAACCATTCAAAGGGTTACAATCCTAAATTGATTTAACATGGGACAAATATTTAAACCTTGGTGAAGGTGTACCCTTTGTGTGAGTGCTCTTGTCGAAGACTACACTTTGTTGTGGGCATGAAAACCCTTTTTCTGTTGAAGTTAATCTCACTGTGTAATTACCCCTGAGAGTTATGTTATTGTTGAAAGCACGTCGAGCCTCTTAGAGATAACAAAACAAAACTGTCAAGGGGTAGCCAAACTGCAGTCCTATCTTCTACAGGCTTGTAACCGAGACCTCACGTTAATTGGATGGAGGGTAAAGACATAAAAAATTTTTTAAAAAACGCAAACGCAGCTAACAGCCGTGTCATTTCATTTGCCTTGTTTCAGCAGAAGCGTATCTACAATAATGAGCTCGTCTGCTTTCGGCCTAACATGAGCTGCCGTTGTTCGGCCGTCTCGCTCTGACGTACCTCGTCGCTGATGAAGGAGCTCAAGAGCGTAACGGTGGACCATAAGAAAATGCCGCAGCTAAGGATGGTCTTCCTGTTGAAGCGGTCGCCCAAGTAACCGAAAATGGGAGCTGCCACCATGAAGCTGCAGATGAACACTGTAAAAAGACAAATGAAAGGGCAATGACATGTTAGTAGTGTTGCACAGATGCTAGTGTCGGAAGCGGTTCCGATACAGCATTAAAATACAGGCATTGGTATCGGCTAGTACTAAGAAATAACGGGCAGATGTTGCACAAACACTGACCTGCCTTTCCAAGATGGCTGGCAGTTAAAAACACCGCCGTAAAGGGATCCTCGGATATAAACTTCTTAAACTAGAACTACCAAGGATGGGTCAGTTGATACAAATCCCTTTTTATTGAGAGAAGGGTCATCTGACCCTAATCAGCATATCTTTTGTGAGCATTGAGGTCCTTTTTAGTCATTCCCATTCACACTCGCAAAAACACAGGGTTTGATTGCTCCAATTAGCATATTGACTGTTTGCAAAGCAGGGGTGCCTTGGCTTTGTCGGACAGTGGACCGCTCAGGCAGGCAATCGGGCGGACAACCTTTTTACATCTTCCAAAAGCTGCAGTTTGCCTCAGTACAAGGGACGGTGTAATAAAAAACAAAACATTTTTTATGTGGCGACATATGACACTTCGCCCTTTTCCCGGGGCTAGGTGTTGGAGGTTGTTGCCTAAGCAATTTTTCCTTCTGCGCGCTCTCTGTGCCCACATGAGAGTGAGCCAATTCCTTTGCAAGACCCACCAAGAAGTCCACCCATCTCTCTTGCCTTCCGGTCCATGCCTGATACAACACACATGCATTCAGTGCTGCCATGTCAATCATATTGTAGAACACGGCGACTGGCCATCTCCGTGTTCCTCTGTGCTTGACAAAGCAAAGGGAGCCCTGGATTTGCAAATATTCAAGATGCTAACTGCAGATATCCAGAGTGAAACGCCCCCTTCACAC
Source organism: Corythoichthys intestinalis (assembly GCF_030265065.1). Lineage (NCBI taxonomy): Eukaryota > Metazoa > Chordata > Actinopteri > Syngnathiformes > Syngnathidae > Corythoichthys > Corythoichthys intestinalis. The sequence continues at coordinate 15,105,129 of NC_080412.1, forward strand.
CTAGGCAGCGACACCACAGGAGTCTGTAGGGGGGTTGTATGCTTGATTGCTTGTTTGAGTGGGCTGTTGTTTGACAAAGCCAAGTAGTCAATTTGGTATCGGGGTCATTTGACGCCTTCCTGGTCTTTCTTTATAGCCAAAAAAACCCGGGACTTGCAGTGTTAAAAGATAAACGTTATTATGAGTTAAAATAATTTCATATTGAAATCCCTCTTAATGTTTTTGTTTCTATACAATTTGTAAAATTAGTTTAACTAGTAGGTCGCAATTGTTGTTGACGTCGCAGGGCGGCGACATCACATGGTTTCGCTGCCGGGCTTTAAAAGTATGACTCTAGCGACATAAACATGTCATCTGTTCAACCCTTTCAATTTGAACCCGAGATGAACATAAATGAGAATGACAGCAATGTCAATATTTCACAAAATTTCCAGCAAAAGCAAAATGAACAGGAAGGACGGGATGAGACGAGATGAGAGTAGGGAAAAAAATGGTGTTCTGACAAAATGTGCTTCACCGGCGAAAAGTCTTACAAGAGGCGAATTTGACACCCAAAGTACAACCGTGCTCTTTCAGCTTGTTTTGTTTAGAAGCATACAGACATAACATACTAAAGATGCCTTTAGAAAATACTTCATAGTAATATGAAATAAGGGTGGTTTAAATATGCTACGTGAGTAATGTGGTCAACAGATCAACAATCTGTTTTAAAGCTACCACAAGAAAACACAATGCTTAAAAGTATAAGAAGGAAACACATGCTAAAAGTATTTTGGGGCAATGAAAAGGTAATAAAAAACTCAATAAAAACACAAATAGTAAGTACTCGCCGCTTCTAACCGATGTGCGAATGTGTTAGATGTCTCGCCAAATAGAAGGAATTGGAGTAACCCGGTAGTGTTCATCTAGTGAAAGTGACAATCTACGTCAGGGGTCCCCAAACTTTTTCCTGTGAGGTCCACATAACTTTTCCCTTCTCTGATGAGGGGCCGGGGTCAGTTTGTAACAGAAAAAGTGTGACGACTGCAGGAGTGCCTAAATGTAAAGAAATATTGTTTTTCAAATGTGGAGGACCAAATGTGGACCAAATGTGGAGGCGGGCCGGATCGGGCTCGCGGGCTGTAGTTTGGGGACCCCTGATATACATCATCACCCCAAGCCTCCGTTGCGCGCATAAAACATGGCGCACTCCGTAGGTCAAAACATGTACTAAATATTATAGATTTTTAAATCAATGGCAATATTTTATGTGTTTCTAATAACATATTTCATTAAAAGAGAACAATTGTGGCTCATTAGAGCCTATCGGTTTTGAAGTCCGTGGTTCCCTTTAAAAGAAGCAGCGCTTGTCCCCCTTCTCAAGATGGCCACCGATTACGGATGCCACCAAAGAAGGACGAGAAAAATATGTGGCTTCTTTTCTTGTTTTTTAGCCTGGGAGAGTTTTTATTCTGGTAAATTTTGTTGAATGTGCTGAATTAGCAGTCATATTTTCGATGTATGGGCCTATCCTTAAATGTACATTTTAAACGGTTATACCAGCGGAGTATATGAAGTCCATAAAGATGTTAGCTTTGTTAGAAGTCGGTAAAAAGGATAAAAAAGGAGGCTAGCAAACTTGTGTCCTCTGCTAGCATTAATGATTGGAACGCAGGCTAAGCTAATGTACTAATATGGTAAAATGCCGCTGACTGTGGACTTTATACGAGCATCAGGATTGATACCAAATCAAACCAGCATTAAAAAACAACAATATTTTGGTCTTTGAAAGCAATTTAAGTTTCTACAGTCCCTGACAAAAGTCTTGTCGTTTATCCATTTTGTAGAAACAATTGCTAATAACCTGACTTTTAAATATTCAATTGGTTTCTGAAATGGCTCATATGATAACTAAGATCCTCCCAAATGATGTTGAATGTACAAAAATATATGTGTTTCACTGAAAACAGATCAGATTTATCATTTAATGAAGACATAAAGGTCAAATTTTGGCAAGACCAAAGTTTTGTCACCTACAGAAAGTAGTGTGAAAATTGAACAAAAAATGTACTTCAAATACAAAAATATGTTACATAACATAAGAGAATTAAGTAGTGGTGCTGTGAGATCCAAATTTAATATTTTGTATGACTTACATGGGCTTCGGCAAGGATTCATACAATTTATCGATGAAGTCATCAGGAACATAAAAGAAAGCAGTCTTGCATACCTCCCAGAAATCATCAACATTTTTGGGTTTCGTCTTCCATGCTTCCTCTTTCATCCAACCCCAGACATGCTCAATGATGTTCATGTCTGGTGACTGGGCTGGCCAGTCCTTGATGATCTTGATCTTCTCTGCCTTGATGAACTTTGAGGTAGAGATTGAAGTATGCGATGGAGCACCATCCTGCTGCAGAATTTGTCCCTTTTTATGGTTAGGAATGTAAGAGGCAGCTAAGATTTGTTGATATTTCAGACTAATTATGGCTCAGGGTGCAGACAATTAAAAAAACCGTGTGACATTTGCCAAGGCCCACAGCCTGTCAAAAGGATGGATGCTGGAAAAGTGGCAAAAGGTGGATTTTTTTTCAGATGAATCTTCCATTGAATTACACCACAGTCGCCACTAATATTGCAGGAGACCTACTGAAGCCTGCAGGGATCCGAGATTCACTCAGAAAACAATGTAATCTGGTGGTTACATCATTCCAAAATCATGGTCTGTGGTTACATCCAGTATGGGGGTGTGCGAGAGATCTGCAGGGTGGAAGGCAACATAAGACGAAACCCCAAAATGTTGATGAACTCTGGAAGGCATCCAAGACTGCTTTCTCTGGTGTTCCCGATGACTTCATCAATAAATTGTATGAATCCTTGCCGAAGCCCATGTAAGTCAAACAAAATATTGCATTTGGATCTCACAGCACCACTAGTTAATACGCATATGTTATGTAACATATTTTTGTATTTGAAATACATTTTTTGGTTCAATTTACACAGTACTTTCTGTAGGCGACAAAACTTTGTCTTGCCAAAATTTGACCTTTATGTCTTCATTAAATGAGAAATCTTTTTTCAGTGAAACAAATATATTTTTGTACATTCAACATCATTTGGGAGAATCTTAGCTTTCATATGAGCCATTTCTGAAACCAATTGAATACATAATTAAAAATGAGGTTATTAGCAATTGTTTCAACAAAATGGATAAGCGACGAGGCTTTTGTCAGGGACTGTAATTTTTGTGAACCTATCCATTTATTTTCACCCATACCAGGTAGGCAGCTTTTTAAGCCATGATTATTTACATTTTAGTGAGCATGCAGTAATGTTATGACTAGAAGAAAAAATTGTCACATTTAGTACATATATTTTTTCAAAAATATGTTGTATTGGTAAAGTATCAACATTGGCCGACACCACACAGCCAGGTAGTAGAATCGGTATTGGGAGCCCAAAAAAAACAGGATGAGTGCGACACTTCATATTCGGTATTGTTTCTGAAAAATAAAGATGATTCGCTGTGGTCTCACATAAAACTGCAGTTTATTTCCCACTCGCCATCAATAATTCCGCCAACATATTACAACAGCACAATCTCTAAGTCCCCATGAAAGCAACATAAGTGCTTTAGAACGAGTTTACTAATTGCACCACGGCAATGAAGCCTCATTCTCTGGGATTTGAGTCAATATTTATGGGCAGGCCAGGAGCCACGCAAATAGGTCTTGCAGATTTTGCATTTTTAATCCACTCACGCTGACTTTTGAGTCTTTAGAGAGATGTTGCTCTTGACAGCAACGAGGGAAGCAAAGGAGGCAGGCTGCTGTTTTGACACATTGTCAGCATAAAGATGTAGGGGAGACTAGTGGAGGGGGCCAGAGATGAGAGGAGGTGGGAGCACGTTATATAAGATACATGCATCTCTGCCTCACCCAGACTCAACAGGATAAGGGACTAAATCCGATTATGTCGACATGTGATATGGTATAAAAATGAGATGTTCTTTTCCATAAATTTTTACGAAAAAATAGCACAGGTTAGGTGAATTCAATTGCATTACCATATCAAACCATCCTATACGAAGTTTCAAGTTTCGATAGTGAAATGTTGCATCTAGAGCCTATATTTGATTGCAAAAGTATCGATACAGTACTCAGTTATTTGTTTTTGCACTACCACCGGTCTCCAAGTTGGTTTTGCGCTACTCCCGGGGCAGTGAGTTAATATTGGGTCACTTCCATTTTTTTTTTTTTTTTTAGAAAAATAAAATACCACCAATTAGGGTTGTTCAGATCATGTTTTTTTTTTTTTGCTCCCGATCCGATCCCGATTGTTTCGATTGTCCCGATTCAATTCCAATCATTCCCGATAATTTTTCCCGATCATATACATTTTGGCAATGCATTAAGAAAAAAATGAATAAAACTCGGACGAATATATACATTCAACATACAGTACATAAGTACTGTATTTGTTTATTATGACAATAAATCCTCAAGATGGCATTTACATTATTAACATTCTTTCTGTGAGAGGGATCCACGGATAGAAAGAACCTTAAAGGATAATGTGACTTTGTATATTGTGACTAAATATTGCCATCTAGTGGATTTTTATGAGCTTTCAGTAAATGATACTGCAGCCATTTAACTTCTGCCCAAATGCATGATGGGAAGTGCAACCATGACTGTGCGTAATGGTACCAATTGATATATCTTCTCAGCGTTGGGAAATATAATAGGGCGTTAAGAAAAACATCAACTATTTAGCCTGGTACTCCAGACTCACCTCTGTTCCAGCTATTGACCCTGGCAACCATTAAGCGAATAAAATTTCCAGGGCGGAGCAAGCCACACCAAATAGACAGCGGAGTGGACCAATCAGTGACAGGCGGGACGAGGGACTTGCACGCGGAAGTAAACATACGAGGAGAGCGGAGTTTATTCAACGTGGCTAGCGCGAGACAGACTGTTGTCAATGACTTTTGTCGATGTGTTTTTGGTCATTTAAACTGGTTTTACCGTGGATTGGAACATATTCTAGGCTCTCCCGTTCGCCATCTGTGTTGTTGTGGAGACGACTTCCGACGCGGAAGAGTGACGTTGCTCGTTAAGAACACGTCACGCAAATAAACGAATCTGATTTGTCAATTGATTTTGTACTTGCTCGAGAGGCCGTCAATGGGCTGGGTCCCAGACTATTCTCTCAGTGTTTGAAAAACACAGGGAGAACAGTCTGGCCGTGCCAGGCAATCAACTATAACCTTTCTTCCCCACATTGCTTCCCACGATATTTCTAATCGTTGAGAGAGGGATTGTAAGGCTTTAGCCAATTAAAAAAAGGCTTCAAAGGCTGCCAAAATTCTCTCTACTCATTTTATGTTGCCTTTTAGCTCTATGTGTACGTAATACGGTGCCATTATAGACTGAACGCAACAATGCGTGAGTGGGTAGTACAGCGCATGCGTTAATTGCGTTAAATATTTCAATGTTATTACCGCCGTTGACACGATAAATTTGACAGCCCTACTTTACTCCAAAACTAAAGACTTTGGATGAGTGTAAGACATTTTGTCTGTAACATTAAATACAATTAGAAAACGATTTAATTCAAATAAAAAAAAATATATATATATATTTAAAAAGGCATGTCCGATATTTTTTTGCCGATTACGATACTTTGAAAATGACGTGATTGGACCCTTAATATAAAAATAACATTTACTTTTCAGTGTTTTCTTTTTAATTATATACTATCAAAAATGGTATTTCCCGCTTCTCTTAAGTGGTGTGTGGCAGTTGTATAACACTAAATGGCTCCAAACAGCATTGTCAATTGACACAAACACACCCACATATACACACACACACACACACACACACACGCCAGCTGTTCTACGAGGAGATTTATGAGCCACTCCTTAGCAGCTTGTCAAAAATACACATTCTAATGACTTGATTTGACATCATTAGGAACACCACATACAGTATCAGCATCTCCCCATGTCTCCTTATTTCCCGTGACTTTACAATTTCTTCATTAGATGACCAGATAAGTTATTCTTAACAGTTCATTATCACCTCTTAGCGACATCCACTCATTGGTGCAAACCCAGGGAACTTGACCTCATGCTCACAATTATGCAGCGTTAACCTTGCCAGATGTGTTAGCACAAAACCTTGAATGTGGGTGTCTTTGGATTGAAAGAAGATGTGATCAAAACAATCTGATACACGGTTTGATTCACCATTGATTTTGGGTTTCGCTTGAGGTATTCCTGCATAGTACATGCTCATTTTGAGAGTAAGTTGTTTCCTATCTTGAGGGGAAGCAAAGTATATTGTGTTTGGCCATTTGAAGTGTACAACTTAATGAGTATGTCATGCAGACGTTCCAATACAATTAGAAACCAGCAACAATGTGCTACTACAGGCTGAAGGCTACGAACAGTTCGCATGTAATCACAACTGATGAGTATGCATGCCTTCTACTCGCTAACTCCTACAGGAAACAACAACCTACCAGCAATAATAATCCGCTATTAATTTATCAGACCTAAGACCAAAAAAAAACAAAATTAAATAAATCAGGCACCGAGGATCGATGTATTGTGATGCTTGCAATATAGCTACCAAATTTCATTGTGGTTCGTCCTTGAATAATAAAGGAATAGATAAAAAAGATGTGTACACACCAAGAATAACTACAAACTCATGAGTGGCGACTTGACAGACCTTCAGCCTGTACAAAGACACTTAACTAATGCATTCACAATAGATTGATTACAATATTTAGACCATCTTATGAATGTACTCTAAATACATTCGAAGGCCATGCTATATTTTCTCAATGTAACTTTTTACTACCATGTACAAAAAAATAAAAACTAGCATGCTTAAAATGCTGCCCATGTACACGGGTCACATTCCACTTTGTCCATCATTACCTTCCTGTTTACTCAAGCTAAAAGGACACATCCACATGTTTGTTTGATCATAACAAAGCTTTTGGAGATAAGTCCCACAAGATTAGGAATGTTTATGTAAAAATTGTAAACATTCCAAACAAATTTGGCCGGGCAACCAAAACAGTTGTGTGGCTGTTGATGCTGCTGCCGGGAGAGGAAAACGTTTGAGAAACTCAGGTTGGGTAAAATTGCCTGCCATGCGCACAAGTACTTAGCTACACTTGCAAAATCAGTTCCCTGGTTAGTTTTTGTTTTTTTCTCTTACTTGTCTTATCGCTTCTTTCTGAAAATGTTAATAGTCTCGAGTAAATATGTTGCTAGGATAAAGGAAAATTGTTTGGCTGTTACTTTTTATTAAGGGAATGAAAAGTAGAACATTGAATACATTGGCAGAGCCAGTAAGAGAGGCAAACAAAGAGGAATGCCAAACCTGTTCTGATAAGGCCACTGAAATTCCAAACAACATCTTTAGTTGTCATTGCCTCGAGCTGGTAAATCGTGTCAATTACAATTAGACATCGTGACAGACAAATGGCTATAAAAGAGGACATGATAGACACAATGATGAACATAATGAAAACACTGGAGCTACTCATTACTTTTTTTCTTACATTCTTATTTTATTAACATTATACTAACTTATTTTTTTACTTTAAAAAGATAATACAACTAAGTGTTAATATTGTGAAATAAGCGTCAATTTTTGAATAGGACCACTGTCCCTGTAAAAATCGTCACTTGCCCATAGACTTCACCATCAGTTGAAAAGACAACCCTCACAAAAATTGCACCACGCCTTCCCAATGGGGGCCAACCCGGGCAGAGCATTTGGCTTTCACTGTGATAAGCTCAAACATACGCTGCGTTGAAACGCCGGATTTAGGGGGAAAAAGGACGAAAGTGTCTCAAGAGTGATTTTGTCGAGGATTCAAGGTAATTATTATATAAAATAGCCCCATGCATGCACTTTGAAACGTTGTGAAAAAAAAAATGCAAGGAAAAAATTAGTGTAACTTTAGCTCGAAGCATTTATGTAAAATGAATAACTAGGAGTGGGAACCTCTTGGTACCTCACGATACGATACAATTTGCGATACAAAGCTACGATAACGATGATCTGACGATATGGCGATACAACGATTATCAATAAATTGATCAGGAAATCATTCTAGTTTATTCTAAAAACTACTAATAAACCGAAAAACAAGCTGAGTTTATCACTACTAGACGTCCAATCCATTTGAAGTGGGAGGGTGGCAGAGAATGAACATTCATTCATTCGCTGCTATCCCTCCCACTTCAAACGGATTGAATGTCTACGGCTGTCAGTGGCAGCCAATGACAGGCAATTAGGTAATTTTGGGCCATTTAAGGCCATTTACCTGTTGATTTTCAGTTACTTCCTCTTGATTATGGGGTATTTTTGGGTCATTTCCTGTCTATTTTGAGTTACAAAACAGGAAATGACCTGGGAATCACCTAAATGAATAGCTAGTGACTCAAACTCAACAGGAAATGACCTGCAAATGCCCTAAAATGCACAGCAAGTGACCTGTAATTGGCCTGAAAATCGGACAGAATGACTGTGATTGCTCTGATTTCGAATGAACGTTCCCAGTCCATTTGGATTGGGCGTCGAGCACCATCAATGCAGCCTTAAGAGTTAACTGAGACACTATTATGGTGGAAGATTTTGGCAGCAACTTGTTGGTTCCTTTTTCTTTTTCTTTTTAGACAGTGACACCTTTTTAAAACGATATCTCGATTCTTGGTCGGTGCATATCGATAACCTTTTGGGATACAAAGTATCACGATATATCACCTTTTCGATATTTTGTCACACTCCTAATTATAACTGCCTGTTTTTTTGTTTTAAACCAAAAATCTAGACTGTTCTGTGTTCAGAGCTATAGAAATTGCAAGATGTACAGTACGCATTTACCGTATTAGCCTGAATATAAGACGGTGTTTTTTGCATTGAAATAACACTGAAAAAGAGGGGTTCGTCTGATATTCGCGGTCTAGACATTATACCCATACACGACACTAGATGGCGCCAGATATCATTGAAGCGATTTTCTGTCATGACAAATCTCAGCTACTCTCCCCATTCACAACGCTAGATGGCGGCAGATATCATCGAAGCGATATTCTGTCATGACAGATCTCAGCTACTCTTTTTAGTTTAACCAGTTTGCATTATTTTATTGCAATGTTTTTTCTTATTCAGATTTGTTTCAAGACTACAGTCACAGTTAGACTTCACTTTGATAGTTAAAGCAGTTATTGCAATTTTGTTGTTTTATCACAATAGATTGGTTTATTTACATTTCAAAAACCATAAGCCATTCATTTACGAATGTGATTGCACTTTAGTTTACATATTTAAATGTTCAGATATTAAGATTTGAATGAGGCAAAATAACATGCTTTTTCTCTCAAATATATATTGTTATAATCATTTGTTTCGGATGAACTGTTATTATTTTCTGTATAAAAATGAATTTGGTGTTCAAAAAGTCTTTTTTCAAACTTGAGTCTTGAAAAAGAGGGGGTTGTCTTATAATCAGGGCCGTCTTATATTCGGGCCAATACAGTATTTCCAAAAATTTTCAACTTAAAAAGCTCTTTGTTTTGTGATGGCCGCCATGTTGTATCCATACACAGTAATGTAAGTTTACATTCAAATGATCAGGTAATTTTCGACGAACTTTTATTTTTATTTTTTTTTTGGGGGGGGGGGGGGGCAAAATCGTAGTAGTTAAGACATTTTTGTGTCCATACAAAAAAAAAAAGTCTTTTACGTGTTTTATTTCATGTAACATTTCAATCTAAAAACGACGAGGGCCAGATAGCCGGCAAGATGTGCCTCCGTGCTGAGGAAATAGTAACATCGGAATTCAACCTAAATAAGTAGTGATTTTATATAGATAAATGAAAATTTGCTTTTGTTGAGTCAAATGAAGAGGAATCTGCATGCTTTCCTCAAGTATTAAGTTTCTGATGTGAAAATTGAGTGATTCAATAGCTATTGAAAAATTAAGTTGTTATTTTGGTCCAAAACTTAAATGATATGTTAGAAATTTTTATTGATCCTGAAAATATAGGTGATTATCTGGCGTAAAATTTGAGAATTTAATAGCCATTTTAAGTTTCATTATACTTGGATAAAAAATAATTAATCAGGATTTTATGAGGGAACAACTTTAAATTTTTTGTCACTGCTCATGGAGGGTCAAATATGCCTAAGGAAGATGCTCGTTTTGGTTATAGGTTGCTAGCGGCTTTGGTTTTGAAAATATTTGAATTTTAAGTTTTTGAAAATAGGCCCCAAACGGATCGGCCCCGACCCCGTGTCCAGTCAACTGATAGTGAAGTCTATTACTTGCCCTTTATAAGGGGTTGATTTGTTTAGGTTGACTCTAAAGCAAATATGGATGAATAAACATGACATAACCGTTCACTATTCACAGCTTTGGACATCCAACTCATGCTTTGATTGGCCAGTGGCTCAACAAAACCTCACCAGATGACTCACCACTATGAAAGCCACTGTGAATAGGGTATCAACAGGAAATACAGACACATTCTGTTTATATGAGCGTGTTCAGACAAGTGTCGTTTATTCATCAATCGTGTGCAAACATGAGATTCACCTGCAGAGAGCACCTGCCACACAAATCATTCGATTGTGGTCTATAATGTTTTGTAGGTGGTCTGCACCCGCCTAAAAGGAAGTGATTTAGTTTGAAAAATGGAAATGGGCACAAAGGGACAGTATTATGCCGCTTTCCCATTCCAAACAGGCTTTTGAAGTCAGTAAGATTTGTTTGAGCATTAAGTCTTTCTATTTAGCTGCTTTTATTCTGTGATTTTATTGCAGCAGCTGACTGAACAAAGGAAGAATCCAACAATTAAAGTTTACAGCTAGAAAGGAGCGGGCCGTGTGTGCAAACTTCACGTCACGAGTGACTGCAAAATATGATTTCAGGGGTAGGGGTATATTGAGAGTTAGTAAAATGTCCTTTCTACATTTTCTGTACCATTGTTTTACGTGCTGAGCACAAAGTGTTATGGAAATCAGCGACATGGTTTTTGAGTCACCAGTGGTAAAAAGAGCTAAAGTACTGTAGGCCCAATTAGCAATTATTTAGTGTGACGTGCAAGTCCTCTTTGAACATGATCGTTCAGTTTTATTGACTGAAAATGACAGCTATTAAACAAAGATTGTCAATAGAACAATAATTTAGTTGTGGCCAGTGTCGTTAAAAACGGCGCAGTGTTGTTTTCGTCAACAATGACGATAACGAAAATATTCCGTCAGCAAACAATTTTCTCATGATGATGACGTCACGATGACGCGCTGAATATGTGTCTTGGGAGACTAAAACATAACGAGATAGATGCCAGTTGTCGTCTGACGACACGAGAACGAGATGAAAATTTGACATAGATTTCGTCATAAATTCACACTGTGTGATATTTTTTTACTGCATGAGTAGTTAGCACGCATTTCGCAGTGTTTGGTCGTGTCACTCATGTGACGTGCAGCGCTTCCCCTCGCCCCACCTGACCCACACACATGCTTACTGTGCATGTGCCCATTCCTGGCTCCTTTTGTAAAACGTGTTATGGCTGCTTGGTAAGTTTTGCTTTCGGATCTTGGCAAGATATGCCATGTTGCTTCAGCCTTTAAAGGTCTGTGCTGAGTGACCATTAGACACTAAACTAACTTGTAGCGTTAGCATAGCGTTCGCGTTAGCATTAGCATTTAGCACGATGAATCGGTGTCTTCTTAACCTCTGGGAAAACATTTTACATACAGGTTAGGGCGCCTAGGTGCGTTTAGTAAATTGCAAATATTTTGCTGTTTTCCTGCTGAGTGTGTATTATCATCATGAAAATGGTGATATCCTTGTAGACTCTACAGCAGGGGTGTCCAAACTTTTTGCAAAGTGGGCCAGATTTGGTGTGGTAAAAATGTGGGGGGCCGACCTTGGCTGACGTCCTTTACTCAGAACAATGTATTTAAACAAATTTTAGCAAGCTATTCTGTGTGTCACATTTGCTTTATTATTCTTTTTTTAAATTAATAATTTCAACAATCTCGCAACTAGCGTTCTCTTTCGATTCTCTGGCTCTTGCGAAATACTGCTGGTGTGAAATTAAACTAGCTTCAAAAGTTGCTTCAATTTCTCGCTGCATATCTTCCCCATAATCTTGTCGTACATGTCAGCGTGTCTTGTTTGGTAATATCGCCTCACATTGAATTCTTTAAAAACAGCGACTCTCTCTTTGCAAATGAGGCAGACACAGTTGTTGCGTATTTTATTAAAGAAATAGTCCAATTTCCACCTATCCTTGAAGCGTCAGCCGGCGGCGTCAACTTTTTTTGTTGTTGATTGTTGCCATTTTAGAAAATTGGAAGTCAAGGATCACACGGGGTAATGTTGCTCTAAACTGCTGTCTTTTAGTGGGTAAATGAGGAGCAGCATTTAGTGTGTAAGCTACTTCATAAGCTGGTAGCAGTACTGCTTACCAATTTATTAAGTCTGTGTGCGGGCCAGACGTTATTGATCTTATGACAGAGGCTGTGCGCCGGATGAAATTTGACCACGGGCCGCATTTGGCCCCCGGGCCGCACTTTGGACATGCCTGCTCTACAGTTATGTGCTCGTCTGTCATGTTCATTCGAATTGTTGGAAACCTTTTATTTATTTATTTATTCATGGACAAAAACTTTTTAAGTTTATAGACAAAAACATTTAGATAATTGTCGACTAAAACTAGATGAAATTTGTCTGAGTTTTTGTTGGCTAAAACTAGACAAAGGCGAGCACATTTTGAAATTAAAAAATTGAACTAACACTAATAGGTATTTTCGTCCAAATGACTAAGACGAAAATTAAAATGGCAGCCAAAAACGACATTCACAAGGATGCGTTACTAAGCCTGTCGCGATATGCAATCATTTCATTTATCGCATGGTAAATAAAAATGAAGGCAGTTATTTTCCCACTGTGATTTATCGCCTAGCGTGCACGTGTGCGGCAGATGTGCTGTTAAAAGTTCAGCTTCCTTGTAACCAACTATGCAATATGCTGCGACTGTTTTATTGACTTCTGGGTATGTTCGTTTTATACATTTGAGTTTGAGTGACCATCATTCAATGGAGGGAGGCGGGGCCGGGTGCACTGCCGGCGCACAGCAATGAGTGAGCAGAGTGAGGAAGATGAAAATGGACGGAAAATCCTGATTTCCAAGCTAAACACCACAGCCCCGGTGTGGGAATATTTTGATTTTAAACCAAATGAAAATGGCGAGACAACCAAAAAGGATGAACCAGTCGGCAAAATGTGTTTGGAGGTTGTTTCAACAAAGATGGCCAACAGTACAAATCTACATGCTCATTTGAAACACTATCACCCTCTTTAGTTTTCACTGCTTGGTAAGAAAACTGCATCGCAACAAGCGGAGACTTCCTCGTCACGTCAACCGACAACTACAGAGGTGTTCGCTTGATGTGAGAAATACAAACGACACCGCGCAAAATGGCATTCCCTCACGGAAATTGTAGTCTGCTACATTGCTGAAGAAATGGGAAGGTTTAACCTCTGTTTCTTGTTGTTTGATACTTATTGAAGCCAAATTTTTGTTACTGCTACTAAATTACTCTATTTTTCTCTGTTGTTGTTCAAGTGCAATTGTTTGTGTTACTACAACTTAATAACTTAAGCATTTAGGCACACAGGTATAAAGTGCAATTGTATTTTTTTCTTGAAAAAGACAATATTATAGTATATATAGTATTACCGTATTGGTCCGAATATAAGACGGCCCTGATTATAAGACGACCCCCTCTTTTTCAAGACTCAAGTTTGAAAAAAGATTTTTTGAACACCAAATTAATTTTTATACAGAACACAATTACAGTACATCCGAAACAAATGATTATAACAATATATTTGAGAGAAAAATCATGTTATTTTGCCTAATTCAAATCTTAATATCTGAACATTTAAATATGTAAACTAAAGTGCAATCACATTCGTAAATGAATGGCTTCTGGTTTTTGAAATGTAAATAAACCAATCTATTGTGATAAAACAACAAAATTGCAATAACTGCATTAACCATCAAAGTGAAGTCTAACTGTAACTGTAGTCTTGAAAAAAATCTGAATAAGGAAAAACATTGCAATAAAAAATTGCAAACTGGTTAAACTTGAGAGAAGCTGAGATCTGTCATGACAGAACATCGCTTCAATGATATCTGGCGCCATCTAGCGTCGTGAATGGGAAGAGTAGCTGCGATCTGTCATGAAAGAACATCGCTTCAATGATATCTGGCGCCATCTAGCGTCGTGAATGGGTATAATCTTTAGACCGCGAATATAAGACGACCCCCTCTTTTTCACTCTTATTTCAATGCAAAAAACACCATCTTATATTTGGGCCAATACGGTAATATTGTTTTCTTTTACTTAAAAGAGACATGGTCTATTGTTTTTGGTTGTGATTTTTAAAAAAGTATTTATGAATTTAAGAGTAAACATTTATTGCGTTTAAATGGGTGTACTTGAGCTATTAATATATACTGTATTCTCACTGTGTTATTGTAAATTGGTTAAGAAAAACTGGGGGGAGGGGGGCAATAATATCGCATATAGCAATAATTTATGAGATAATTTATCGCCCACTAAAATTTGTTATCGCGATAGGCCTAAGCGTTACTACAATTTGGTTGAATGAAGCACGAGCTGTCGACAGTTGATTTTGTCACACATTAGCAGCCTCCTGCCTGGATAGAGCAGCCATTGCAAACACGATGATGATTGGCTAGGTGGGCGGATTATGCCCTGTTTAGTACTTAAAGGCAAGATTGAGTCCTTTTACCCAAGTTTTTGGGTATTGGTTTTTGTACTTGAATTATTTTCAATATTTAATTTTGTTACTTTGTGGAATATTTAAGGATAGTGTTCTGCTTATTGTGCAGTATGCCTAACATACAGTCATGTGAAAAATATACGACACCCAATTAAATATTCAGTTCTTTATCAAGAAATGTTCAAATATCAATGTCTGATCTTGTTTTTCTTTATCTCTGGAAAAGAAAGTGGTTTAATTGCAGGTAAACAACAAAAATTAACATTGTTTTACTCATTAAATCAAATGTATCAACAAAAATGCATATTCTAACTGAGGAAAAAGTTAGGACACCCTACCACCTAATAGCTAGTGTTTCCCCCCATTGGCTGGAATTACTTCAATGAGACGCTTTTTGTAGCATTCTTCCAGTCTTTGACATCGTTCTGAATAAAGTTTTCCCCACTCTTCAACGCAGAATACTTTCAACAGTGACTGACTGTTGAAGTGAGAGAAAATACCATGGTAAGATCAAAGGAGCTGTCTGAGGCCTTCAGAAGGATGATTGCAGGAAAAGAACCTCATACCAACTGTGAAGCATGGAGGTGGAAGTGTCATGGTTTGGGGATGCTTTGCTGCAGCAGGACCTGGCCAGCTCACCATCATAGAATCCACCATAAATTCTATCGTGTATCTGAGGGTGCTTGAGGAACATGTGAGATCATCTGTGAAAAAAATTAAAGTTGAAGCGAAACTGGACCCTGCAACAGGACAATGACCCAAAATATACCAGTAAATCCAAGGACTGGCTGAAAAGGAAGAAATGGAGAGTCCTGGAATGGCCAAGTCAAAACCCAGATCTTAATCCCATTGAGATGCTGTGGGGTGACCTGAAATGGGCTGTACATTAAAAAAAAAAAACCCTCAAACATCTCACAGCTGAAAGTATTCTGCATTGAGGAGTTGGGAAAACTTTCTTCAGGCAGGCCGATGTCAAAGACTGGTTAAAATTGTCTCACTGAAGTTATTTCAGCCAAAGGGGGTAACACTTGCTGTTAGGTGGTAGGGTGTCCTAACTTTTTCCTCAGTTAGAATATGCATTTTTGTTGATATATTTGGTTTAATGAGTTAAAAATTAATAATTTTTGTTGGTTACCTACATTTAAATCTTTCTTTTCCAGAGATAAAGAAAAATAAGATCATACATTGATCTGTGAACATTTCTTAATAAAGAACTGAATATTTAATGGGGTTTCATAATTTGCGCTGGTTAATGGTCAGTTTACATTTGTGTTTTCTTAACAGACTAATATATTTGATCCAAGTAAATAACAAATGTTCTACATTACTGTATATAGTGTTTTTATTCCTCAATCAGTTAATATAAACATTGTAAATGTGAAAGATGTTATAGAGAATGTATAATCTAGTAACGTGTAGAACATTTAAAAGTAACGCAAGTTACTTTGCTGAGTAACTAATTACTCTTACGATGAGGTAACTGAGTTACTTACTCATTTACTTTTTGAGAGAAGTAATTTGTAACTGTAACAAATTACTTTTTAAAAGCAGGATTAACAACATTGGTTGTGGCCTTAGACCAGACATGTTCAAAGTCCGGCCCGGGGGCCAAATGCGGCCCGTGGTCAAATTTCATCCGGCCCCCAGCCTCTGTCATAAAATCAATAACATCTGGCCCAAACACAGACTTGGTCAGCAGTACTGCAACCAGCAAATGAAGTAGCTTACACACGAAATGCTGCTCCTCATTTACCCACTAAAAGGCAGCAGCACTTTAACCCTTTATTGCAAAATGTATCACAATTGATACAATTAAAATGTATGATTTTCAGACTAATTTAGAATTTTGACATTTCTTTTTGGAAAAAAATGATGGATGCAAGTCGACACATGCATCTGCAGGTTCCATGAGAAAAAAAAACATGATTTAGCATGGGTTATAGATATTACAGCGCTTATTACACATATTCATTTTGACTTTTCTTTTCACAAATTTGAAAAAAAGGTTTCATTAGGACCTTATTTTTTTAAATTTTGGGATTCTCTAATAATTGCTTCATGTTGCAGGTATTTAAGGGCTAAGCAACATTACTCTGTGTGACCCTCTACTTCCAATTTTCTAAAATGGCGACAATCAACAAAAAAAAAAGTTGACTGTGACGGCCGATGCTTCAAGGATAGGTGGAAATTGGACTATCTCTTCACTAAAATATGCAACAACTGTGTCTTGCCTCATTTGCAAAGAGACAGTCGCTGTTTTTAAAGATTTCAATGTGAGGCGATATTACCAAACAAGACATGCTGACATGTACGACAAGATTACAGGGAAGATACGCAGCGGGAAATTGAAGCAACTTGAAGCTAGTTTAATTTCACAGCAGTAGTGTTTCGCAAGAGCCGCAGAGTTGAAAGAGAACGCCGCAAAGGCTAGTTGCGAGATTGTTGAAATTATTCATTAAAAAAATATAATAAAGCAAATGTGACACACTGAATGGCTTGCTAAATTTTGCTTGAATATATTGTTCTACATAAAGGACGTCAGCCAAGGTCGGCCCCCCACATTTTTACCACGCCAAATCTGGCCCCCTTTGCAAAAAGTTTGGACACCCCTGCCTTAGACCTTTGGATTTTAGTGGGGGTAGAGTGTCTCCCACGGAAGCTCTTTCAGCTGTGAAACCTGACAGTCAGGACAATCAAACCCAAGGCGGACAGCTGAAGGAATTTGACCATTTACGCCAGAGAGTGACACAATGTGAGGAGGAAAGAAGACACATGCAATAATAATCCGTGCTGTACATGTCTGCAGGCTAGACGTGTCAATCAGTCCCATTTTCAAGCACATTGTCCTGTCCGTGGCCTGTTTCTGTGTCAGTGCTTAACCCATCACAAATTCTTCCGTGAAGACAGCAGCCTTCTACACTTTCAGTCATTACAAGGTTATCAAGTTTGAAGAAAAACCCTTCCTCGCTTTGGTATTGATTTTTTGGGATCGTTTACTTACACATTAACTCATTCACTGCTGCTGACAGCGATAGACTTCAAATCCATTTCAAATCCGACTGACATTGACATGTTCCAGTGCCATAGACGGGGCTCGACGTCCAAATCCATTTCGACTGAGAGGGGTGAATGGACGAACGTCGATATGGATTGGACGTCTAGTGTCGTCAATGGCACTGACACATGAGCATTTACAGCCAGTGAGAGGTGGGTAGAGTAGCCAAAAATTTTACTCAAGTAAGAGTAGCGTTACTTCAAAATAATATTACTCAAGTAAAAGTAGTCGTCCAAAAAATTTACTCAAGTAAAAAAGTATTTGGTGAAAAGAATACTCAAGTTGTGAGTAACTGCTTATATTATTGTTTGATTTTTTTATTAAACAATGTTTTTTTTCTGAGCACAAAGTTATCTATATGGACTGTTGTTATAGTACAACAACTGTACAACAATCCATTAGATAACCACATTACGCCAAAGAAATACAAAAAAAAAAAAAAAAATCATTGAATTCCGACGAAAGAAAAAAAATTACCTAAATGAAGCATTATTCGTCCAAAGAGCATGACTGCCCTCTGGTAGAGAAAATAGTTCCATGTTTGAATAGTGAAGAGTTCCTTCATAATTACTATTTTGAAATTAAAAGGATCATATCTCCGGTGGTCAATCGGTGACAAAAACTGTGAGAGAGGTTAAAATCTGTGCTTTCAAGTCATGTTGAGGGCAGCGCTCTATGTCAAATACTTCATTTAATACGGTGCTTTAAAGACACCACATGATTGAACAGGCTGGCGTCAAAATAGAATGACAAGATGAGTCTGATTGGTATAATGGAGTCATGTGATTATTGTTGCGACCTCTCGTTGGTGAAATCGGTAGAGCTACCCCGATAGTACACCAGGCACGTCTCTACTCTTGGCATCGCTGGCAAAAAAATAAATAAATGTAATATGTAGAATAAAGAGGAAACATGTACTGACTCTTGTGTGGCCCAAAGTAGTGGCGTAAGAGTAGCTTTTTTTTTTTCCTTCACAAATCTACTCAAGTAAAAGTAAAAAGTATAGCTTAGTAAAACTATTCTTAGAAGTTCATTTTTCTTACAAAGTTACTCTAGTAAATGTAACGGAGTATATGTAACGCGATATTACCCAACTCTGCAGCAAATTGTCCCAGTTTAAATGAATTGGACATCTGTCGTTTTGAATGGAAGGTAATGAGTTAAGAGAAAATAATGTCTTATTTTTCAAAATTTGAAATTAAAAAAAAAAGTTTGTTGATGTTTTTTTAAGTGTTGTAAGGAGTCATTTCACTTCAAGTTAAAGTTAAGTTATAGTGTTGATAATGTAAAAACATTTTTATAACAACTTCCTCTATCAATATCACTGGCAGCTAATGCGTAAAAATAGGTAAGAATCCATGATTTTCTGTTTTAATCCTAAAGTACGGTGGCCGAAAGGTGTCAGGCGAAATGCAAAGTCCAAACAATTTGCAAATAGAAAAAAGCATGAACTCCAATTGCAAACGCTTTGCAAAAGAAAAAAAAGCACAAATGCAAACTGCCAGAACACGATCCCCAATTACTAAAGTGTGATTGCAAATTGCCAAAAGCACGAACTTCAGTTGCCACAACACGACTGCAAATGGCTTGCAAGACAAATGCAAAAAGCTACAGCACAACCGCAAAAAGACACAGCACAACGGGGAGTAGCCACAGTACGACGGCAAGAGAACAACCCGGAAGTATAAAAACAAAAAAGGACGACACTTTGTATATTGCTATTTGTGCTTTTTGACCATCGCTACAGGCCTCCATGAAGTTAACCCCACCTCCATCAGACGCTAATTTATATAAAAATGTCAATCGTTTGTGCTGTAAAAAATTAAATTAAAATCAGATTAACCTATAAAAGAGTTATAAATATCTCAATAGCAATAGCTCGATAGCAGCATAAACGACAATTTTTACAGCACAAACGATTGACATCATTTTCATATAAATTTGCCTCTGATGGGGGGGCAACTTCACAGAGGTCCGTAGAGATGTTCACAAAGCACATATAGTAATATACAAAGTGTCGTTTTTTTTATTTTTATTTTTTCTTGCTTCCAGGTCGTCCTTTTGCCGTTGTACTGTGGCTTTTTGTGGTTGTGCTGTGGCTATTTCCATTCGTCTTGCGAGCCATTTGCAGTCGTGTTGTGGCAGATGGGGTTCGTGCTTTTGCCAATTTGCAATTGCACTTTAAGAATTGGGGATCGTGTTGTGACAGTTTGCATTCATGCTTTTTTTTCTTTTGCAAAGCGACTGCAATTGGGGTTCGTGCTTTTTTCTATTTGCAAAGTCATTGGACTTTGCATTTTGTCCGAAACCGCTTGGCCACTGTACTAAAGCCATTCATATTGACTGCGCATCGTCATTGAAACCTTTGAGAATCCACTTCTGGTATTCTGGGGGGCGACATCTGTTTGTAACCATGGTGATGCTATGTTAAACTGCTAACTGTGTGAAAATCACTGTTTCAATACAGTGTAGAAAAAAGCCATGTGTTGATTTTTCAGCAGGAGCTGAAAGTCTTCATTCTCCATATTGTTTAAAGCAATCGCATCATATAAAGTTGATATATTATATATATATTCAATAAATAATAACAAGCACCTAATCAAAGGTGAGGCAAGTAATTCTTGACAGCTCCTCGAGTGCTAATTTAAGTTACGCTCAATTTATAACAGCTCAGATCATTCCAAGGGCGTAGGTTTGGTCTCAACATTGGTAGGGACGATATAACAGCATAACCTGTATGTACGCTTTTTGCTGGGGACGGGACATTAATAAGACCATACAGATTGGGTGAACGGGGGTCAGGGATACATTTCTCACGAATATAAACCTAATTAATTGATAGGCCAAATGATCAATGCAAAATAAATCTTCATTGACTTATAATAACTTTCATATGTATTAGTTCAAGCGATACATTGTTCGATTCAGCCTCTGTTTTCAAAAACTACTGAAGAAACATTTTGAAAATTTAAAATGTCTGGATTTTTTTTCTAGCAAATTTAAATTGCAATACTTGAACAGAATTTAAATTATATTAATATACACAATAATCTTTTAACTATCCAGGAATGCAAAAAATGAACAATTGTCTGAAGACCACTCAACATCGTCTAAAAAAATCAATTAAATATAACTGAAAAAACATCTTAGCGTTTAACAAAAATAAATAAAAATGGAGCCTTCCTTAAGGTAAAACACAACTGTTTTTGTCCACAAACAAACAACTCAACAAAAAATGAAAGCTCCTTTGGGCTGCTTAAGGACCACATAAATAAAATAAAAATGAAAATTGGGGAGAAGGGGTTAAACCTCGGTTCACTACATTTCTCACAATTCACGTTAACAGTAGAAAACATTGTGAAGGACACCTCTCTAAGCAGTCTCTACTCGAGTTTTGCAAGTCAGCAAATTTATACAGTTTGATATTATACTAACTCTGATGCAGGTCGGACTTTCAGTAGCAAAATTAGTGGTTTGTTCCCCACCTCCATAACATTGATGTCTTTTTACTAGGGCTGTCAAAATTATCATGTTAACGGCCGGTAGTTAATTGTGTTAATTAATCACGTTAAAATATTTGACGCAATTTACGCACATGTCCCGCTCAAACAGATTAAAATGACAGCACAGTGTAATGTCCACTTGTTACTTGTGTTTTTTGGTGTTTTGTCGCCCTCTGCTGGCGCTTGGGTGCGACTGATTTTTTGGGTTTCAGCACCATGAGAATTGTGTAATTACTGACAACAATGGCGAGCTACTAGTTTATTTTTTGATTGAAAATTTTACAAATTTTATTAAAACGAAAACATTAAGAGGGGTTTTACAATAATATAAAATTTATATAACTTGTACTAACATTTATCTTTTGAGAACTACAAGTCTTTCTATCCATGGATCGTTTTACTTACTTTAACTCGCTTTAACTTACTTACGTAATACTTATGTACCGTATGCTGAATGTATATATCCATCTTGTGTCTTATCTTTGCATTCCAACAATAATTTACAAAAAAATGGCATATTTTATCGATGGTTTGAATTGCGATTAATTACGATTATTCAATTTTTAAGTTGTAAATAACGCGATTAAAATTTTTCATCGTTTGACAGCCCTACTTTTTACATTACCTACGCTGGTTGCTGCTACTGCTGGCTGAAATAAAATTCTAATATCCCTCATCTTTGAAGGGGGCGGAGAAGGCGGCATGTTGTCGACATGTTGTATCTCTGTCTGGGCTGTGAATGCGTGTGTGTATGTGTGGGGGAAGGGGTCATGTCATCAGCCAATCAAACGTGTGTTTGAGGGGAAAAAATGGACTGGTACATTTAGCAAGTGAAAAGGGGTAAATGTCAGCCTGAACATAATGAAAATAATTCACTGAATAATGGTAGGGTCAATTCTATCCATACAACATATGGAAAAACAATCTATCAATTCTATCCATACAACATATGGAAAAACAATCTAAATTATCTATATAACTGAACTCATGATATAATGCCAATAAGGTTGCTTGAAAGTTGGTGGGGACAATTTGAGCATCCTGAAAAGTTGGTAGTGTCATGTCCCTACCGTCCCCACGCCCTTGGATCATTCCTAGATTATCTTCAGCACAGTGTCGAATTTGTGTAGTGTTTCCAGGTTCAAATCTCAGCTCGGTCCAGATATCCCAGCATCCTCCCACAATCCCAAAGCATGCATGTTAGGTTGAGTGAAGTTACTTAATTGTCCAAGGCCAAGCGTGTGAATGCTTGTTTGTCTATGGACACTTTCAGATGAATGTGCAAACAAGGCAGGCCAAGAATCTTTATATAGACAGGCATTTCGAATGAAATCAAAATAGCCAAGACGCTTTTCTGCTACTGTGGTTGTTAGCGGTAGCTTGACTGAAGGGGGTGTAAATATAAAGCTGTTTATTTTGGGTCTGGGGCCACATAAAACAGACTGCGCTGCTTCTCCTTTCAGTGTAAAATTAGTATAAAGTGATGCCGAACGTTTGCGTGCGATGTTTGATTCTGGTGGGTCTGTCTACATGGTATGGAAGTAAAGCGATGAATCGTTAATGCATCGGCTGCCATTGACGGCGATAGACGTCCAATCCTTTTGAAATGTAAGGGTGGCAGCGAATGAACGTTCGTTCATTCGCTGCCACCCTTAAATTTCAAAAGGATTGGACGTCCATTAGTGATAAACTCATATAAAGAGTTTTAACTCAGCAACATGACTGGACATTTTTCACTGTCAATTGCATTGAACAGGTCAATAAAAGGTGTTCTGTGCAATAAGGCTGCAGTGTGTTGTGTTAAATGTACAGCTGGGGGTAGGTTTCTTCCTCTAATGATTAATGGGACGTCGTATGGAGACTGTGACACTTCCATTTGGACATTCACACGTATCAGGCTTCTGCCTTCGGGATTCCCCTTTATGTGGCGCCCCGTGTATTCCTACATTCCTCAAATTTCTGATTACCACAAATTTACCCCCGAAGCCCCCTCTGCTCAGTCTTGACCGGTGTTGGATTACCAATGTGTTGAACTCCACACGCAGCCTGGGAAATGCCTTCCCTCGCGCCATGTTCTGAACACTTAATTCCAACAGAAGCTGCAGTCAAATGCACTCAAACTCCCACTTAAACCCTTTTTTATTGTATCCAATCTTCCCGCTGATAGCCGCTGCATGTCTCAGCTGCTGTCGATCCTGACTACCTGCAGCTGGGGAGAATTACAGGCCGCTACAGAAAGAAAGGAGCGTGCCGCAGCGTCGTCTTTTGCTTATCAGCGGCACATACTGGAAGCAAGAACGCAAGTGCAAAGAGTAAAGAAAACAGTACATGTGGGAAGTGAGATTCACTGTCCAACTGCTACCAGAGGCTGTGGGTATTATAATAAAGTTATTTTGGCAGTTGAGTGGCAGAGAATTAAAAAAAAATTCCAGAAATATAATATTGTTATAGTCAGTGTTGTCACTAACGCGTTACTGCAACCTGATTACTTTCTTTCAGTGACGAATAATCTTAACGCGCTCATTTTTCCAAACCAGTAATCCGATTAAAGTTGTTTCCGATTAAAGTTGTTTCCTTAGTGTATGTGCTAGGGTTGTTCCAATCATGTTTTTTTGCTCCCGATCCGATCCCGATCGTTTTAGTTTGAGTATCTGCCGATCCCAATATTTCCTGATCCGATTGCTTTTTTTTTGCTCCCGATTCAATTCCAATCATTCCCGATAATTTTTCCCGATCATATACATTTTGGCAATGCATTAAGAAAAAAATGAATAAAACTCGGACAAATATATACATTAAACATACAGTACATAAGTACTGTATTTGTTTATTATGACAATAAATCCTCAAGATGGCATTTACATTATTAACATTCTTTCTGTGAAAGGGATCCACGGATAGAAAGACTTGCGACTTTGTATATTGTGACTACATATTGCCATCTAGTGTATTTGTTGAGCTTTCAGTAAATGATACTGCAGCCATTCAACCCAAATGCATGATGGGAAGTGGAACCATGGCTGTGCGTAGTGCTATCAATTGATATATCTTCTCTGCGTAAGGAAATAACATAAGGTGTTATGAAAAAGATCAATTGCTACCTTGCTTCCCCACACTGCTTCCCATGACATTTCTAATCGTAGGTAGAGGGATTGTAAGGCTTTAGCCTATTATATAAAATCCCCAAAGGCTGCCAAAATTCACTCTACTCATTTTACGCTGCCTTTTATCTCTCTCTCTAAATGGGTAAAATGGCGCCATTACAGATTGAGCGCGACAATGCGCGAGTGGGTCATGCAACGCATGCATTAATTGCGTTAAATATGTAACGTGATACATTTATAAAAAAATTATTACCGCTGTTATCGGGACAAATTTGATAACCCTACCTTAAGCCTAAACTAAAGACTCTAGATGAGTGTAACATATTATGTCGGTAACGTTAAATACAATTAGAAAACGATTTAATTAAAAAATATATATATATTAAAAAAAGGCATGGCCGATATTTTTTTGTCGATTCCGATACTTTGAAAATGAAGTGATCGGACCAGATCGATCTCTCTAGTATGTGCGTTACTATTTTGTTATTGCCTCATAATGTATGTAGAATGAAGAATATTGTAATCATGTACGAAGAGCTTTTTGAATAGAAAATGCTAGAAAGGTTCCTGCTATGTGTTCATTTCCATGGTAACCGCTCACACTTACTTCCTGTTTTTGTTTCGAGTCAAACGTGCTGTGATTTGGGACTGAGAAAGGAGTGTGCCAGAGCGGTGCACATTCAAACGGAGTGCAGCCACCTTTTGAGATGTGCGAGGGAATGTTGATCTGTGTACGTCCATGAATGAACTTGAGTATTTTTCCTTCATTCTGGAGGGTTCCATCGATAGGTTGGAACCATACATGCGCGGTCGTTTCGTGGCTTAGTCGTTGGATCGGGGGGAAGTCATCGCTCCATTTGGCAAGCTTTGTTTACATCATATTTGTGTTGCACATTTATGCCGTGAGGTAATGTGTTCATTTAGCATCTTTGGGATGTGTTGTAAGTCCGATTGAGTGTAAAGTGCTTAGTTGCCGCCACCCTTTGTGTCCAAATTGACCACGTGTGAGTAAGGCGTACTTCCGGGTTGTGGACATCTCTGTCGCGGGGACAGAGACGAGGTGTACCCAAACGCAGGAAAAACACAGGGAGGCAAGGCAGGGTGGCAGAAAACTCAAAAATGCTTTAAAAAGGGTGACAGAAAACAAAGCACAAACAAATGTCAAGGGGATCAGACAAAAGGTATCAGAATTTACTTGAGGGCAAGAAACAACAGGGCAAAGACGTAACGCATGCCAATAACTGACGCTGGGATAGACAATGAGGTAAAAAGGACTGAAAGCACATGGGGAACGTAAATACAGACATGGAGTAACGAGACAATGGGGCACAGGTGGGTGACACGAGAGGCAGCGGATTGGTCAACACACAAGGAGCAGGCACAACAGGTGAAATTAATGGGTAATCACAAGGACAAGACACACTAGGGCACAAACTTGACAGGACTTAACTCAAGGCATGACAATCTCGAACGTCAGAAGAAGCTAATGAGCTCAATGAGTGATCAATAAAGGGTTAAACTTGTAAGCTGTCTGTCTTTTGTTCCTAATGGGTATGTTTACATGGACTAAATTCTTTAATCCGATCAGCGTTCGAATTAAAATTATGATCGGATACACTGTGTTCGTGGACACTCAAAATATTGATTCGATTAGGTCTTAGGTTAGATTAGGTTCATGCATCAGAACGTCAGTCAGAACAAATGATTTTGACGTGCGCAGATTGATGCTGTGTTCATGTGGTTTCGTAATATTGTAAAAAATCATGATAAATGCTAGGGGTGTGACAAAATATCGAAATGGTGATATATCGTGATACTTTGTATCCCAAAAGGTTATCGATATGCTCCTGCCAAGAATCGAGATACCGTTTTAAAAGGTGTCATTTAAAAAAAAAAAAAAAAAAAAAAAAGAACCAAGAAGTTGTTATCAAAATCTCCACCATAATACAACTCCTAGCAAGAAGTATGCTAGCATAATAACGTAGTGTACATGTACATTAAAATCTTATTTTTAAACCAAGTGTTTGCTAAAATGTTCAGTTTCAAACAAAAATTAACATTTGTATTTTTAGGCAATGTCATTGTTCTTGATGAATTAATAGGGCTAAAACATTTTTTTTTCTCCATGCAACAAACCAAAATGAAGTCCATGTCTGCAACAACAACAAAGCACATGAACAGGACATACTCGTATTTACCAATGAGGCAAGATTCATCTTTCCCACAGCATGTTGTGAAGGCAGCATGACCAAATATACCATAAAAAATAGTAGAAGAAGAGGAAGCCCTGCTGACTTCCGTGTCAATAAATAATCTATCTGTCAATTTAGACATTAAATGTTTGCGTTATTTCGTGTATTTTTCCCGTTTTTGCACCATCAAGTCTTTCAATAATTTTAAGATCTTTTAAAATGTTCGTCTCATATATAAACACGTTTAGTCTTGCGCAACTACCTTGTCTTCTGCTTGCTCTGCTTCTACTAGCTTCCAGGAACAACAGACATACCTGTCAAGTTGTACGGTTTAGCGTACTAGCTTCCTGGAACAACAGACATACCTGTCAAGTTGTACGGTTTCGGCGTAATTTGTACAAGTGAGCACTGATTTTTAAATGTGTATGCCGTACGTTCAAAATCTGTACGTTTTTCGTGCATTACGTTTTTTTTCTCCGTTCGAATTTTGTCACCGTTTCGGCAACGAGACAATGTGCGTTACTACGTTGGTTGATTGACGCGAGAAAAGTCAGAGATACGGAGAAAGAAGAGCGGGAGTGGGAAAGTGGGAGTTGTGACGATGTTGCAAACGCAATGCTAGACTAGGTGGCTCCAATAATGCCTGACTGTAGCCGACAGCCTACAAACTACGCCCACATGATGCTACGCTAGATATCACATGTATAAGAACTAGATGCGAAATGATACACTTGCCGGCGTTGGTAAACAGCCGCCATCTTAAAGCAGTAGACTTCTCAGAGAGGCTCTGTTGTAGTGAACCTTCCTAGCAAACCTAAGTAACCTTTTATCTAAAATACTCCTAAATCGGCAAAATTTTGACTTGAATCTATCTTTAAATGATGAAACAGTATTAAAACTTGTCGAAAGTAGACAGAAGAGAACTAATCCAAAAACGGGAGCAATTTTAACAACTTTAACGTTTGATTCACAACATTAAATGACTTCCAAACTAGCAAAAGTTACTATGTTTTTTGTTTTTGTTTTTTTTTTAATGAAAAAACAAACAAACATGAAAGGTAACACCAGTTACTAACTCAATTACTTTTTGGGAGAAGTAATTTGTAACTGTAATTACTTTTTAAAAGTAAGATTAACAACACTGGTCATAAAGATGCAGTCTGCAGAATGAAAAGTGACGAAAGCGGAGATTTTATTCTGCCAATTTGTTGATCATTCCTTAGAATTAGCAAAAGAAATGTTCCCTGACTCAAAGATTGCATCGGTAAGTTAATTTTATCAATTGACCTTTTTGATTTATAATTGGACACACTAACAAACTACCTTCAAGTCAAACTGAACTGCGAGCCGAAGTGCCATGAAGTGCTGCCATCAAACGACATGATAGAAATTGCCAAAAGTGCTACATACAATTATAACAAAAGTCAGTGTTAAATTTTATTAATCATGATGTAGCTGAAGATATTGATTGTTCTTTGATTGCACCAGGTTATATGTGACAATATTACCAATAAATTCATATTATTTTAAAATTAAAATTTTATTTTTGTTTCGTATTGCACGCTATATAAAAACGTAAGATTAGTCACCAATTTGTAAGGGCATACGCCACTATTTGTAAGATTGCCAATGGCCTCGGGTTGACAGGTATGAACAGAAACACATATACTTACGTCACAGGTAAGGTTTGCTCCAAAATTTTGGAATATAAAGTGTTTTCATCTGCGCCGATCAGATTATCAATCGGCATAAACCATCCCTCTCTTTCAGAGTAGCATCTTGTTCGGAATGGGCTGGGCAGGGTTAGAACATTCCATATGGGGTGCGCACATGAAGCATTTCATTCCAACCAGGCTTTTAATCTGACTAAAAGTGTCCATGTAAACATATCTATTGTCTCCTTAAAAATAGAGCACGGAGGGGAAAAATTGAAAAAAATAATTGTAAAAAGAATTTTTATCTTTAAGCCATATCACACAACCCTACAGCACATTTGATGCTTAGCAGTCCTATCTTTTGACCTTCACTGGCTGCATGTGTGCTATAAAAGTCAAGTCCATGATTGATGACGGTGTTTGTGTGGTTGTTCCTAACTGAGGTTCAGGTGGCAGGAGGATATCGATCTGTTCTCTTTTCAAGAGGAGAAAAGTGGGATCAAGATTTGCAGGTATGCCCTGCACAGAGCTGAGATTCATGGTTGGAATCTAGATAGTCAATCATCAGGACGAGCGTTATTAGTTTGTCGACACAAAGTGAAAGGGAACAACGTTCCAATCAAAGGCAACAGCTGCCCTCCTACGAGACATGGCCTATAAAAATATTCCAGATATAGAGAGACACATGCACACAGTGTAATGTTGGTGAATCATCAGGTCATCATTCTATTCCGGGTTTCACGGGAGAGGGCCACACTGAATGCCACCACAGCGCAATTATTGGGCTGCCCGATTATTTTTTTCTCCCCCCCTACTTTTTTTAAAGATAAGACAGAAACAAAAGAAAGATAAAACATATATACTAGTATATTCATAACATCAATTCATTTTCCCAGGCTTAGGCTCTACAAATAAATAATGCAGAAGACACACACAGGTGTGTCATTCTCTGCTTCCATATATACAAAATGTTGCAAGGTGCCAGTAGAGTGGCAATAAGGGAAGAACAGCTGCTAAACTGCTGATAGAGTGAGAGCGAGCAGTACCAAGTGACTCGGGCAAGACAAAATAGGAGCAGCTGTGAGTGGTCAAAACAGCTGATCAAGCACTGATGGTTTGACTCCCCACTACAGAAAAAGAAACCAGAGATAGTTCAATTCAACGGCATGTTTTGAATGATCTATTATACCAACACATCAAGAAGTACCTAACCTGACGGCATGACTGACATTATGTCACAGAAAAACTCCATTAATATAATCATTTTCTGTGTCACTTGACCAAATTAGGGTCAAGGGTGGCCTGAGCACAGCTGAAATTAGGTGAGAGGCTGACTACACCTTTGGCATTCACACCCATGAGCAATTTAGAGCTCACTTGCAAAGAAATAAACACACCAGCAGAGTTGTTAATCTTACATTAAAAAAGTAATTAATTACAGTTACAAATTACTTCTCCCAAAAAATAATTGAGTTAGCAACTCAGTTACCTCGTATGAGTAAATAGTTACTCTGCAAAGTAACGTTACTTTTCAAGTCTACATGTTCATGTCTACATGACCCATTCCAGGGTTTCACCTAGGATTTTTTTTAAGCTGTGGTGGTCGGCTGCATCGGAGTCGGACAGCCTCACCATGTGGTGTCGTGCCATGGTGAAATTGCGTCATATCATGACAAATAAGATTTTTTTTTTTCTTCACATTTTTCCCCCAAGAAGAACCATGACAAAGATCCATTTGAAATATTTCATTAGCCAGGCTAATGTCATAGCTCTCAGCTACGGTACATGCACGTAAAATGCGTAGCTGATGACAGCAAGATTGCCCTACGTAATAATACTTTTTTCTCATAGCAATAGTACGACTTACATCTCGTAGTCCTTCTTTTTCCTTTTATTTGGCCCTAATACGTACTATATTACTATTAGGGGTGTAACGGTACACAAAAATCTCGGTTCGGTACGTACCTCGGTTTTGAGGTCACGGTTCGGTTAATTTTCGGCACAGTAAAAAAAACAAAATGCAAAATATAAATGTGCTAGTTGTTTATTACACGCTTTTGTGCTTTCAACAATAGGAACATTAGCCTATACAAAGCTAGAATTCTGCTAAAAAAATAGCGGGTATTTAAAGATAATCCAACAACAATTTGCTATTCAGACCCCAGGTATTGGTCAGCTTTCTTTCTGAAAGAAAGAAGAAGTAGTCCTGTGCTAAAGAGAAAAGCAATCCCAATGACAAACATTTTAACATGTATTTTACAAATGAAATGCCTCAATGAAACATTTTTTTTTTCTTATGAACAGTTTTCAAAAGCTTTATTGGTGGATTTTCTCAAGTTAAAGCGCCACACAGAAATTAATAGTTTAATTGTGTAAGCAGGATGTGTGTATTATTCTTATTATTTAATTACAGGTGTTTTAGCTCATTTCAATTTATTTTATTTAAATGGGCTATTATTTATTGTATTATATGTTTATATTTTACAAATGTGATGTAGTATTCATTTATATTGTATATTTAATGTTGTATAACTTTAGTTTCTATGTGAATATTAGTTCCTACTTGTTTTGTTGTGGTAGGATGGTTTTGTATTGAACACGGGGCCGTGTTGGTTATTATTATAGCAGAGAAGACAGCAGTAAATCAACAAAGACAAGTCAACTGTGCCCCGATCTACCACTCAAGGGATCTGATGGACTCAAAAAGTGGGTTACGATTGCATATTAGTTTGAAAATCGACCGGATCCACATATTTTTACACGAGTGACTTCCGGTCTTCCCGATCCTAGCTAGTAGTATTGACGCAGGAGGACCGCGTCTCGCGTCAAATAATAAACTCTGCCGTTCTTTTCGCGTGCGTCGCATTGAGCTGCTTCTGGGACGCATCTAACACGCGGCCGCACTGCGACTGGTGTGCATTGGCTGATTGACTCTAACGTTTCACTGTGTTCTCGCGGCGGCCACGTTGTCGTGCCGTTGACGTTTCTGGACTATCCAACCGTGTTGTTCCTCATTATAGTAGAGAAAACGGAGTAAATATAATCTACACAAAGAAACTGTAACCCGATCGACTCACAGCCTCGAAAAGTAAGGGTTATATTACGTCAGAAACTCGTTCGGTACGCGTCCATTCCGAACCGACTACCACGTACCGAAACGGTTCAATACTATTACATGTACCGTTACACCCTTATTTACTATATTGTTGTTCGTGAACTACATTTCAACACAAACGCACATCGAGGTACCACTTGGCTTAGCAAGGATAGTTCTGAGAGTCATTTATCGAGTGTCCCAGAGCTCGGGAAACTTGAATAAAAGCGCATTCATCAAGGTTTCATCAGCTGTGATTGCGTATATCCGTCTTCCGAAACAGCCTGATAGCACAGATATACTGTAAGTAGACCTGTCCCTCTGCTATTGGATGCGGTGTTGACGTTAGCGTGGCGGCACTCTGAAAATAGACCAAGGCTCTATTTTGGGCTCCGCCTCTCGGCGCAAATTTATTTAAACTTGCTGTTTGGTCCAAGACAGCTGTCCACCATTCACTTTCACCAAAAAGTCCGATCCAAAATACTGTACTGCCCCGGATGGGGGGGGGAGAAGGAGAGGAGGCCAGTAATGGCTTCCCCACTTTATTGTGGCAATAATAATATAGAAAAACAATAACAAAATAACAGCGGGCTGCCGCGACATGCGACCGCTATAGCTCACTATCTCTCCCATTCTTCCTACTCGCTTCCCCCTACATCACAGCTCCCCAGTCCAATCGTCTCTTAAGGGAGCCATGCATAGTTACGGACATTACAATACACAATGAATAGGTTGCCGCTGAACCCTTCACACAAGGCTGCCGCTAGTTTAAAACGGCAATAAAATAATAATAATAATAAAAAAAAAACCATCTCATTTGCAAGGCGTGGCGGTGCACCACAACTTTTTATATTTAGGGGAAACCTTGCATTCTATCACGTCTTTCACATAGAATATGTTTATATTAACTGAGTGAATTGATCTGTTTTTCAGTCCCAAAAAATCACAGGTCCGCCTTTTTCTTTCTTTCTAAAATTTCACCTATATAAGAGTGTAATGGTATACAAACTTTAACTTTCAAATGACGTGAGAAAAAAACCTTTTTCTGTTGTACTGAACCGTGACTTGTGTGTACCGTCACACTCCAAATATATACTGTAGAGATATATTTTTCAATATTCAGGTGACGCTTGAATCTCTTCCCTTTTCAACCATTCAACCAAATTGAAGTAAAAGTAGCCTTCAAATCCTTAGTAATGGTAACGGATGGACAGTAACGGATGCAAAGATGGGAAAAAATTAGATAAAAAATTAGATAAAATTAGATAAAATTAGATTAGATTACTTACTACTGACAAAATTGTTGTTAGTTAGAGTATTAGAGCGTTAATAACGGCATTATTTTTCTCACAACAATAATGCCGTTGTACTCTAAGACCGTTTTTAACAACACTGCAAACCAGGCCAGGAGTGTTTCATGTAAGGAAACTCTTGACGCATGCAGTCAAACCTGCACAGAAGAGAGTGTCAGGGAAAAGACAGAAAGAATGAAAATGAAGAATAGTGATGCAAAAAGGATTGATTACTATAGATATAAGCAAATTAGTCATGTCTGCTCATAACACAGGAAAGTCAGAGTTTACGCAGCGAGCTCGAGACAGCTGATGGAAAGCCTGCGAGTGTACAGTGAATGTTGATGCCTCTCTTCTGTTCTGTAACTTAAGATCTGTCAGTAAAAAACGTCAGCTCTTTCAGTCTTATTCAAGAAACGCACAAATACAACACACACAGTATATACTGCATTTGCCACTTACAATAGTGGGGTTACAAAATCATCATGACTTCTTTTACTGAAGGGACACAATTTGAGGAAGAGATATATCTATTAATGAATAGGACAGGAAATGGGAAGATAGGAATGATTTGAATATGGCAGCGGAGGATGAATACACATCGATTACTCGCTGCTTGATCGTCCCAGTTCAAAACAGATTAGACATCTATCGCTGTCAATGGGTTAGATTCGGTGCTCCAACAGTCACTCAAATCTCCTGCAACACCTGTGGCCTCATTCTTTAAGCTCACATAGCAGCCCAATGACAGACTGACACCATGTTATAAGCGGAGGACTGTCATGTCATTTAGTGTGTGTGCGAACGACTGTGCGCCTGAGTATCACATTACAGACAAGGTGGGCAGCCACACACAGAATGTGAGCTGTTTTGAGCGGCGCCTTCTCATTAGGCTTCTTCACACCAATCATAGCTGACCCCGATATTGCTTCTATGCTAAACCAGTGGGGGATAATTACATTGCCAGCTTACATTATGAAAGAAAATTAATCCTATTAATGTTTTTAACTCGTTGCCTGCCATTGCCAACGATAGATGTCTAGTTCATTTAAACTGCGAGGACTGGCTCCGTATAATCATCTTTCAGCTCCATTGACGTTTAGCGCCGTCAGTGGCAGTCAATGAGTGTAGAGCTGAAACGAATACTTGAGCAACTCGAGTAACTCGAGTTTAAAAACTGATCCGAGTAATTTTATTCGCCTTGAGGAAACGCTTAGTTTTGCCAGCTCTAAGCATCACGTTTTGCCCGGGCTACTTTTAATGCGGGACAACGCGCAGACGTCACTTGCGTAGAGGAAGAAGCAATAATACCTGACTGCAGCTGACAGCCGCTACAAACTATGCCAACATTGCTAAAAACTACGCCCGCATGATACTACGGTTGTAGCAGGTAGCGTCTGATGCGTCTCATAGATATCGCATGTGCATAGAACTAGATGCGAAATGACAGACTCGGCGGCGTTAGTAAACAGCCACCATCTTAAAGCAGTAGACTTCTCAGCGCTAATAAATAATATTTACGTTACTGTCCCAAGCTCACGTAACGTTAGCCCTGCGGAGGGCTAGGTTTTTATTAATTATGACTACTGTCGAAGCGTGCCTAAAGTGTCTTACATACAGGTTTTATTTAATCTGTAAAAACATGGCGCTGAAGAGTGATGAGGGTCTAAAATAAAAACATAATAAAGCTAACTGTCAATTTTAGCTCAGTAGTCATTACTGGATAAAACACCAAGTAGCACTGGTCCCTAATGTGCTCCAATGCAGCAGGTATCATACATTTATTTTGAACACTGCAAAAACTTAAAATCCTATCAGGACGTACAATTTAGACTTTAACTTTAAACTTAGCTAGAACTTAAAAATAGCTTGACACAAATGGAAATTCAATTGAAACACGTGGGAAAAACACCTAACTTTTAAGTTATGTATGTTATCAAGCGTAATGACATTTTTAGTTCGGAAATAAGATTTTTTTTAATATAAGAAGTAGAAGTTTTTTGAGTGAAAGCAGTGAATTAGTATTTTTTCTAGTCACATCTGAGATGAAATTGTTGGCTGTTTTCAACAATGTACAGTACATCGAAAATAAAGACACTGATTGACTGAAAATGGTTCAATATTAGATGAAATATCTTGTTTTCTCATGTATATTTATAATTGCTCTTTACCTTAAAAAAAAGTTTTATCCGATTACTCGATTAATTGATAGAATTTTCAGTCGAATACTCGATTACCAAAATATTCGATAGCTGCAGCCCTAACGAGTGCCCTATGGCGGGTTAAAAAACTAAAGACAACTCCCGAATATTTCAGTCTGGTTTAGCTGCAAATTTCCTTTCAACCAAAGGTAATTTCATCCAGGTGAGCCACCGCTTCCATTAACCTTTCCTGCCCTCCACACCCTGGGGACCGGTCCGGTTCACAGCTGTGCGAGAGCGTCACTCACCTCCAATGGCCGGAGGGCCATTAGAGCAGACCTGCCATTTCCAGCAGGAGAGCTAAGAGCTCGCGCTGTTGTCTGGCGAGTCCGTTGAGCTCAGGTGAGAGCTTCGCTGCATTGTGACGGACGGGCCAGAGAGCTCCAGGCTTAATCATCACGTTTTGAAATGACAACTACTCACGCCTCATCCTCTCACAAGTGAGCTGAAGCTGCACCCCCTCAGGCCGTGATGACACACGTGTTTACACAGATACAAAATACAAATGCTCACATACCTCTTGTCAATAAGTGTTTCTAAGCGCTTTTTGAAGTGGTCGAGAAACGACTAATGGAAACTTGTATGTCTGTTAGTTCGCCCCAAGGGGGAATTCTGTTTTCTGGGTTAGGGCTTAGCACTGTAAAACAAACCTAATTTACAGTGAAATACTGGCTGCTCTGGTTTTGAGAATCTTACGGTTAAAAAAAAAAGGAAAACAATAAAAATACACTCAAAAACAGTATAGTGCTTCGGTAATAGTACATTTTATGTTTTTTTTTTCTTAACTGAAAATTTTGCTACATGTTATACTGTAATTGACATGTAACAAGTCTTCATGGTGGTGGCATCAGTCAGGATATAAACCCATACTCTTATCTTGGCAGTCAAACATGCTAACCTGAGCTAGTGCCGACCAGCTGAAAGAATTGCTCAACGCATGGAAGGTTAGAAAAACATGACTCCCTGAGAGCTTTAAGGGAACCACGGACGGAAAAACTTGTAGTTCTTAAAAGATAAATGTATCTATGAGTTTTAATAATTTGACATTCAATCCCCTCTTAATGTATTATAAAATTTGAAAAATTTGTATAACTAGTAAGTCACCATTTTTGTTGATGACGCAATGC
This sequence comes from Corythoichthys intestinalis, assembly GCF_030265065.1. Taxonomy (NCBI): domain Eukaryota; kingdom Metazoa; phylum Chordata; class Actinopteri; order Syngnathiformes; family Syngnathidae; genus Corythoichthys; species Corythoichthys intestinalis. The sequence goes on from NC_080412.1 coordinate 15,141,190, forward strand.
ACTCTGGTTCGTGACGTCATTGGGCAGCGCTGCCGTACTTCCACAGTGTCACTCGTTAGCTACACAAAAATGTCGTCGGTTCTGCCCTTCCAATTTGAACCCAAGCGGAAAAGTGATAAGCAGGACTGCCCTGTCGATATTTCACAAAACAAGTGGCAAAAGCAATTAAATGAAGGTCTCCAGCGGGGATTCAAACCCACGTTTCCCATTAGACAGACGAGCGCATAGACCTTTTTCCTTATAAAGCAATCGTAACATAAATGCGTTGTCTGTTTGTGAGGTAAAACTTGAAAGGGAAACGCAACTGAAAAGAAAGTGCGGCTGGCTTGATGAAAGTAGAAAACACGGCTCACTTCAGACAGCGAGCAGAAAACAAGAACATAGGGATTGCATAAAAGGGTTTATTGAACACACACACAAAAAAAAAACACGCGATCGTGAAAAAGGAGACACAAAAAGGGTCCGTGACAGTAGGTCGGGATCAATTAAAAAAATAAATAAATAAATAAAAATAAAAAACGATGGAAAACCGTGGTGAGAGCCAGACAAAAGAAAAAAAAAAAAAAAAACAAGGCAATGATGCAAGTAGCAACGAAGGGATATACAAACTGCTAAATGGCAGCAAGTCAATATCTCGGCAAACCGCCTAGGATCGGTTTAAAGACACTGCTAATGAGCTGGAATTGGATGCAGGTACGACATTGGGAACTTATCCTACATCTCTGTAACAAAACAATCCAGCACAATGTGACAAAATCATACCAGTCGTCATACTAGCTCCGCTTGCTAGCTAGCACAGCTATTCTCCCAGTACAGCCCAGCTGCGTCATCACCCCCAGAGCGCATTGCGAGTGCAAAACATAGTGCCCTCTGTGGGTCAAAACATGTACGAAATGTTATAGATTTAACAGGACCAAACAGATCGGGTGAATGGGGGTAAGGGCTACATTTCTCACGAATATAAACCTAATTAATTCGTAGGCTAAATAATCAATGCAAAATACATCTGTATTGACTCATACTAACTTTCATACGGTGTTGGTGTTCCACCTTTCAAGGCGCTCAAATCGCTTTACCCTACATCGCTATCTACCTACTGGTGACACAGCACCAGGAGCAATGTGGGGTTCAATGTCTTGCTCAAGGATACTTTGGCAAGTCCATCAGGGCAAAGAATCGAATCCAAAACCTCTAGGTTTGGGGACAACTACTCTACCACTGATCATATCCACCACACCATCCCCATATGTATTGGTTCAGGAGATACACTGTTCTTGCCTGGCACGGCTAGACTGTTCTCCCTGTGTTTTTCAAACACTGAGAGTATAGTCTGGGACCCAGACCATTAACGGCCTCTCGAGCAAGTAAAAAATCAACCGACAAATCAGATTTGTTTATTTGCGTGACGTGTTCTTAACGAGCAACGTCACTCTTCCGCGTCGGAAGTCGTCTCCACAACAACACAGATGGCGGACAGGAGAGCCGAAAATATGTTCCAATCCACGGTAAAATCAGTTTTAAATGACCAAAAACACATCGACACAAGTCATTGACAACAGTCTGTCTCGTGCTAGCCATGTTGAATAAACTCCGCTCTCCTCGTATGTTTACTTCCGCGCGCAAGTCCCTCGTCCCGCCCGTCGCTGATTGGTTCACTCCGCTGTCTGTTTGCTGTGACTTGCTCCGCCCTGGAAATTTTATCCGCTTAATGGTGGCCAGACTCAATAGCTGGAACAGCAGTGAGTCTGGAGTACCAGGCTAACACTGTTCCATTCAAACCTTTGTTTTCAAAAACTACTAGAAACAGTTTGAAAACTTCCAGAATAAATGTCTGGATTTAATTAGCAAATTTATATTTCAATATTTAACATCACTCAAATTATATTAAAACACACAATAAAAACAAACTTGTTAATATTCTCTTAACTACCCAGGAATGCAAAAAATAGCTATTTGTTTTAAGACCACTCAGCATTGTTGAGAAATTAATATAACATATATATAATATATAAAAATATACATTAGAAATAACCTTAGTCAGGGATAAATAAAATAAATAAAAATTTAGCCTTCCTTCTACTGCTTTTGTCCACAAGAACAGCCAAACTCAACAAAAAAATGAAAGCTCCTTTGGGCTGCTTCAAAACTACATAAATAAAATAAAAATGAAAATTGGGGATAAAGGGATAAACCTCGGTTCACTACATTTCTCACAGTTTAATTAACATTAACAGTAGAAAATACATACAGGAGGACACTTCTTTCTAAGCAGCTTCCTACTCACGTTTTGCAGGTTAGCAAATTCACACAGTTTAATGTTATGCTAACGCTGATACAGGTCGGACTTTCAGTAGTAAAATTAGTGGTGTGTTCCCCACCTCCACAACATTGATGTCTTTTTACTTCAAATACAGTGGCTGCAGCTGGTCAAAAAAACAACAACAACAACCTTATAATATCCCTCCTCTTCGAAGGGGGTGGAGGAGGCGGCATGGGGCTGGGGCTGTGAGTGCGTGAGTGTGTGTATCTGTGTGGGGGGACGGGGGTCCAAGTCATCAGCCAATCAAACGTGCATTTGAGGGGAAAAAAATTGGACTGGCACACTCAGCAGTGAAAAGGGGTAAATGTCTGAACATAATGAAAATAATTAATAATGGTAGGGTCAATGATATCCTTAGAACATATGGGGAGACAATCTAAATTACCTATATAACTGAAGTCATTATATAATGCAAATAAGGTTGCTTAAAAGTTGGTGGGGACAATTTGTGCATCCTGAAAAGTTGCTAGTGTTATGTCCCTACAGTTCCTACTGTACTGTAAACCTACTGTACGTCCTTGTGGAAAATACAGCTGCTTGTATTTTACAGTAAAGTTAATGCTTTTTTTTCTTCTCCTCACGTTGACTCATATTCATATCTTTAGACAAGTGAGAGTCTTTAATGAACACAGGATGCCTGTTTTGGGGAAATGAGAGTGAGGAAGTAGTAGTACTGTTAGACTCAAGACCTGGACTTGCTCAATACCAGAACTCATGAAACTGATTTTTAACAGTCCAGACTAGGACAAAAGCTAGACCTAATTCTCTAATAAAAGCCTGTGACATTTACTTTCTGCCATGAAAGCAGTTTCTCAATCTAAGAAGGGGGTGTAAGTTCAGGTTCTGAAGTTCAGCAGGTTCTTAAAAGTGTGATGGTGACCTAGCAGCAAGGAAAGAAAGACAACGCCTACGGCCTGTCTAACACCTCCGCTGGTAGTTTGTGTTCCAAGGTAGGCGGAAGCTGCCATGACAGAGGCAGGGAGGGAGGAAAGAAGGCAGAACGGCTCTGGTTTGCAGGTGCTTACAGAGACGGGGATTGTTCTCCCAGGAGATGGAAGTTGGGTGGGCAGCGGAGCAGGGAAACAGAGGGGTATGTGAATACTGTAAACAAATACAGCAGGGGTGTCAAATTCATCTCTTTGGAGGACCACATTGTAGTTATGGTTTCGTTTGGAGGGCTGTCATGTTGGCCAACCTTTATAAGTATTTTTCTTCATTTATCTGCTATTGATGCCGCTATAAGGTTTGTTTGTTCGCCCCCTCCCAGTCAAAATGGATTGGACATCTAGCACCATCAATAGCAGGTAAATTAGGGTGGACACAATTATTTGAATAAAGGATTAGCAAATTATTCGTCATCAATTTTGATCGTCAATACATCGTTTAGAGACATTGATGATAACAGAATTGTCCAAATCTGTTTTTTTAGCCCCTTAATAATTTTCGGGAGGAGGTCATTTTTATTAGCCTTAAAAAAGGGTACAGTAACCAATAAATATTCTCTTTTCTGATTGATTTGAAAAGGTAATAATATGAATTAATTACTTTATTTTTCATCTTTTATTTATTTACAATTCTTAAACAAAAAAGGAGAAAAAAAGTCAGTAAATATTCTCTTTTTTCACTTTTGGATTTGATTTTTAAAATAAACAAAGAAAAAACAGCGTATATTTTCTTTTTATTGTACAATTGTATTTCCATTTATCTATTTGGTTAAAAATGGGTACATTTTCTTTTTCTGAACTAATAAAATTTTACAAATTTTAGCGTAAAAAAATTTCGAAGTACACGATTTACGTTAACGGGCCACACAAAATGATGTAATTTTGAGAGTCTGATCAAATTGACACCCATGAAATACACCATATACCCACATACACACACGCGCAATGGGAATCAGCCATCCAACCGCACTTATTACATCACCCCTTAACCTCTCCTTCACACCTAGGCTGTCGGACTACGCTCGCCCACTCCCACAGATCACAGCCCGGGCATCCAGCATTCCTCAGTCTGTTGTGAGAAAAGGTCACCTGGGGATCAGGGGCCAAGCCGAGTCTGAGCCATGACAGGCTAAGACAGGCCAAGCAATGTACGCAGGTCTACTACTTTTAGCGCGACATGGAAATGCAGGCCGCAGTAGAGGGCAAATCAGGCATCCCTTCACTCATGAAGAATGTCAAGTGTGTGTGAGTAAGTGTGCACAAGTGTGCATGTGTCAGTAACCCCGATTACGGTCCAATCCAAACAGAATTAAGAGTCGAAACCTGCTCACGCTTCCTGTTTTATGTCAAGGTTTCCCCCAAATCTTCTGGTACAAAATGTGCCGGTGAAGCAGTGAGCATGTGTTTTTCAGATTTTCACACTTCCACTCAATTGGATTCGAGAAGTGTCAAAAGTTGTCAAGTGACAGTGCAATAAAAACGGAGCAAAATCTGGACGCTATAATGGAATAGGGTGAAAATTAGATTTGGCAGCGATGAAATGGCTTTTTCACTGGAAAAAATAACAGACATGGCCAAAGTGTTTTTTCCTGGAGGATATTTTTGTCTTTAAGACACCATTCAGGTCACCCGTGGTTAGCCCAGGAACATCAAGCAAGGGGGAAAACACTGGGCTGTATTCTCTTACAAATACGCATGCTGGCCTGCTTGGCCTCAATGGGGCTTTGTGTACCCAACTGATGGTGCTGAAATGACTCTCAGGCCACACTAAGACAAGACTGACTCCTGTCCTCCAATAAGAGAGCTTTGCAAGGTATCTCCTTCCTAAAGGTGGATTCATTCGGGTTGGGATTGGAGGAAACCCTGCCCTAAACCGAGGCGAACACATGTCTTCTTAAGAGAGGCAACACTGCTCCAAACCATCCCATTAAGCCTTTGCTGGACCAATTATGATTTTTTTTTAAACCCTTACAGGGCACTCATTGATCTCATTGGTTGCCATTGAAGCACTAGACGCCCAAACCACTTTGACTGTAATGGGCGCCGTTCCCAGTCAAAGTGGATTGTACGTCTTACACCATCAATGGCAGCCAATGAATTAAACTACAGTGTAAGCTTGATAGTTTTTAGTAGAGTTCGTATCCGCTACCCAATTCTATCGGCCAATTATAGCTTTATGGGACAAAATCAACATCGTTTTTTCATTATCAGTTTAGGGCCAATATGCATGTTGCTTTCAAAGTCAATGCAGACACCTTCTTCCTTTGTACAAGGGCTGGTCATAACTTAGCACAGCAGTTATGCTTCATGACCACTAGATATCTACAAACTAAGATGCTTGGGATTTGTTATATAAGTACAGTTTAACCGATACATACAAAGTTAATTCATTCCAGGACCTTGTTCGTAAGTTGAAATGGTTGTATGTCGAGCAGGAATTTCCCATAAGATTTAGATTTTATTCCGCCGATTTGTTGCCGATCACAATTTACCTGCAACGGTTGCTGATCACTCCTCAAAATTAGCAAAAGAAATTGTTCCCTGACTCAAAGATTGCATTGGTAAATTCATTTTATCAATTGACCTTTTTAATTTATAATTGGACACACTAACAAACTACTTTCAAGTCAAAGTGAATTGCGAGCTGAAGTGCCATGAAGTGCATCCATCAAAAGACATGATAAAAACTGCCAAAAGTGCTACATACTGTACAATTATAACAAAAGTCACTGTTAATTTTTTTTTTAGTAACGATGTAGCTGAAGATATCGATTGTTCTTTGATTGCACTAGGTTATATGTGATTACCAATAAATTCATATTATTTTAAAAATTGAGTTTTATTTTTGTTTCATATTGCATGTTATATAAAACGTAAGATTAGTCATCAATTTGTAATGTCACTAGGGTTAGGGTTAGGGTTAGGCTTTAGGGTTAGGTTGACAGGTATGTTGAAACACACATACCTGTTTGCAGCAAGGCAACGATGCTGTCTGACACGGCGAATTGCTTCTGAATATCTTGCGCCACACCTGTGAACAGGAAAGAAACGTTACAAGACTGGTCATAAAAAAAACTAAAAAAAAAAAAAAAAAAAAAAAATTGGTATTTTACAGCACTGATGACTGAATTAATCTTTGAGAAGAAATTGCACTTCAGTAATTAAGTGCTCCCCTAATTGACACAAACATCATTAGCAGTGGCCCGTTATAATTGGCCAATTTGGTGTTTAATGCCATTACACACAATAAGCACGCGCAGCAGGCGTCTGCGTGAGGTTAAATATAGCCCACGGCTCGTATCAGCCCCGCTGATGAAAAGAAGCATTGACTCGTAAAGTTCCTGAAGTGTGAGAACCCGCAAGGTCTTTGAAGGCATCTTGAGCTTCCTTCTGTAACCCAAGCAGAAATGAAGAAAATTCCCATAGCATGCATTGCTCTCATGCCACATTGACATGAACAACTCCTGACATGACATTAGGGTGTTTCCCGAGTGTCAGTGTGCAAAAAGGGGGAGAAAAGAATACCTACTGTATATTATAATTAGGTCTGGGCGATACATTTTCTAATTATAATACTACATAAATGTAAGAATTTTAAAAGCTGTAATCAACTGAGTCCGTAAACACAGTATATAAAATGGGAGTCTGGTAGTGTGGTTGTGTATTGCAATATAATTGCTTGAAAATGAAACTGAGGAATGACTAACATTTTTATAAAGCTGGCAGCCTGTCATCTTTCCCTGTATGACCTTGAATAACCGGATCTCCAACAGTTCTGCACTGAATTCTCTACAGCAGCACGCATGTAGTGTGTTCTTCTGCGGTGAATTTCATTGAGTTTATTATTAATAGGCGTCCAATTCATTTGAAGTAGTAGGGTTGGCAGCGAATGAACGAACGTTCATTCGCTGCCAACCCTTCCACTTCAAATAGATTGCACATCTCGCGCCGTTAAAGGCAGCCAATGAGTTAAGTGAAGCTAAACGTATCACCAATTTTCTATTAAATTCTGTTGCGTGTCAAACTTTCCAAACATCGGGCAAGTCGGGCAAGTGCAGAGTAACTGTTCCCAGTATGTAAGTACAGTGAAGAAAATAAGTATTTGAAATACCCTGCTATTCTGCAAGTTTTCCCACTTAGAAATCATGGAGGGGTCTGAAATTTTCATCGTAGGTGCATGTCCACCCTGAGAGAGATAATCTAAAAAGAAAAATCCAGAAATCACAACGTATGATTTTTTTTAACGATTTATTTGTGTGATGCAGCTGCAAATAAATATTTGAACACCCCAATCATCCTATCTTTAATACAGTGCACTCATCCTGTCCCATGTGCAGAAAAACACCCCCAAAGCATGATGCTACCATCTATACCTCACAGTAGGGTTGGTGTTCTTGAGATAGTACTCATCATTCTTCTTCCTCCAGACACGGTTAGTGGACTTATGACCAAAAAGTTCTATTTTACTCTCATCTGATCACAAAACTTGCTCCCATTACTCCTCTGTCTCATATAAATGGTCATAGGCAAACTTAAGACAAGCCTTGACGTAGGGAAACTTCCATGCCATGTATGATTTCAAACCATGACGTCTTAGTGTATTACCAACAGTAACCTTGGAAGCGGTGGTCCCAGCTCTTTTCAGGTCATTGACCAACTCCTGTCGTGTAGTTCTAGGTTGATTCCTCACCTTTCTTAGGATCACTGAGACCACAAGTCTTAAATTGGACTCCACTCCGATTGAGATTGACCGTCATGTTTAGCTTCTTCCATTTTCTAATGACTGATCCATTGTTGTTTTCGTCAACGATGACGATAAAAAAAATACTTCCTTAACGAACATTTTTTTCATGGCGATGACGAGACAATAATGAGCTAAAGACGTGTTTTGGGAGACTAAATCATAACGAGACGAACGTCAGTTTTCATGTGACGAGACGAGAACGAGACAAAAATGTGCAGTAGTTGAGTTGAGCTGAGTGATCATCACACACTAAATGTAACTCGTAGCATTAGCATAGTGTTTGCATTAGCATTTTGCTAATGCTAACGTCTTAAACTCTACGGACAACTTTTTTTACATGTAGTTCGTGGCGTCCAGGTGGGTATAATTAAATGAAAATTATGTACCGTATTTTTCGGACTATAAGTCGCGTTTTTTTTTTTCATATTTTGGTTGGGGGTGCGACTTATACTCAGGAGCGACTTATGTGTGAAATTATTAACACATTATGATATAATTTCACATGTTATTTTGGTGTTTTGGACTGATGGTATTGTAAACTTGTTAAGATGCTATAGTTATCTGAATAACTCTTAACAGCTATGGCCACGTTCGCGTTCTGCCTTTGGCAATGTATGTTCAATTGTATTATTGACTTTTTTATATTGAAATGGATGCATTTAGTTTGTGGCGCTTTCACGCCCACTTGGGAGCGCACTCGCACTTGCTTACATGAAGAAGAGCGCTCGCACGCCAGAAGAAGACGGACAGCTACGTAGCTCTGAGATAGTGAGTGGGCGAGTTAGCGAGAGAGAAAGACGGCTGCGAACCTACGTTCATTGTTTATGCTTTTAAAATATCTCTACAGAGGCAACGCTTGCGTGTATCATCTTTTCTGTTGTTGTTGTATGTTTTCCACCCGCGATCGGACACTTAGAGCCAGTTGTGTGGTTGTTTGAACGGTGTGCTAATGCTAGCGAACGCATGCTAACCTGTTACGTTATTGCTGTACTAGTACCTAATTATCATTTATTTACGTTGATGCGAACCTGTTTGCTATCGAGGACCAAATTGATTCAGCAAATTATGCGGACGTCCAGCATTGTCTTTTTGGAGTTTGCTGTATATAGCCAGGACCGAGCGGTAGCGTCCTGGTGAGGACAGTATATTCGCATTTCGTTGTTCATGCACTGTACACTGTACATTTATTCAGCATGTTGTTCTGTATTGTATTTTTATATTAAATTGCCTTTCAAGATGACATATCTGTTCTATGTGTTGGATATTATCAAGTAAATTTCCCCCAAAAAATGCGACTTATACTCCGGTGCGACTTATATATGATTTTTTTCTCTTTGTTGGGCATTTTATGGCTTGTGCGACTTATACTCAGGTGCGACTTGTAGTCCGAAAAATACGGTATTGTGTTTTCCTGCTGAGTGTGAATAATCACCAAGTTGCCCTTGTAGAAGCTACAATATGTGCTTGTCTGTCAATAGTCATTCAAAATATTGGGAAACCTTTATTTATTTATTTATGGAGTAAAATTTTCAAATTTTACAGAGGTAAGCATTTTTAGTGAACGTCGACTAAGCTAGACGAAATTAGTCTTGCGTTTTCGTCAACAAAAAGTAGACGAAGACAAACACATTTTGAGATGACTAAAATATGACTAAGACTAGTAAGTATTATCGTCCAAAAGACTTAGAATAAGAATAACATTAAAAAGGCTGCCAAAAACAACACTGGACTGCTCCAACAGTGGACATTTTTTCACCAAGCTGCTTGGCAATTGCTCCGTAGCCATTTCCAGCCTTGTGGAGGTGAACAATTTTGTCTCTGCTGTCTTTGGACAACTCTTTGGTCTTGACCATGTTAGAAGTTTGAGTCTTACTGATTGTATGGGGTGGGCAGGTGTCTTTATGCTGCTATCGACCTCAAACAAGTACATCGTTGATTCAAGATAATACATGGAATGTAGGTAGACTTTTAAGAGGTGGACTAACAAGTCTTTTAGGGTCAGAATTGTAGCTGATAAACAGGTGCTCAAATACTTATTTGCAGCTGTATCACACAAATAAATCTAGCATTGTGATTTCTGGATTTTTCTTTTTAGATTATCTCTCTCACAGTGGACATCCACCTATGATGAAAATTTCAGACTCCTCCATGATTTGTAAGTGAGAGAACTTGCAAAATAGCAGGGTGCTCAAATTCTTCACTTTAAGTCTCGAAAAATATTCTCATTGTTTTGTCAACCAATCAAACTGAAGCAACAGCGTCCTTTTGACACATTCACGCTAAAGTGGAAGCACACAAAAATGTCATGCAGCATAGTTTATATTTTCCAAAAATAACCCTCTCCAGACAAAAAGAATTAGGGATAAGATCAAACTCCATATGCTTTACATTCCTTTTACAAAGCTTTGATATATTAGTACGGACTTTTGCCCAAAAGAAAGAAAATAGATACTTGGCGAACAAGCTGACAACCCCATGCTGTTATCAATAAATGGTAAACATGACAGTGTATTTGGAACATAACATCTAATCACAGAGCTGTTTATCAGAACATCCTCCCAAATTTATCTGTACTCTCCAGTAATTAGGCCAAAAGAAATATGCAAACTCACTAGGGCATACAAACAGCCTCTTGCGTGGGGGGATTCCTATGCCAGATGGTGCTGCATCTCTCTTGGACGCAGTCTACATTTGTCTGCGCCACAGATCTACACACACCTACCTGATCAATAATACAGGTAGAACTGTTTTTTTGTTAGATGACAGAGCTGGATGGGATGAAAAAGGGAAAGGGGCACTATTCCGTATTAATTTAAAAAGAAAAAACATTTAGCAATCCACCTGCTAAACATGCATAAACCTGAGTGGTGGAGTGCGGTTTTTGCAGGAGATTCAAGTGCACCAGGCTACGTAATGAACTGTGATAATCTGTAACGGATTAAACAGAGAGCAAGTCACTCTGTGTTTGTGCAATACCATCACAACTATCATTTAGGCAGGTCTGGCCGATAAATCAGTGTCATGAATTAATTTGAGGTTTTATTGCGAATGACTGAAAAAAAAAAAAAAGAAATTTGAGTTTTTTTGTGTTGTGTTTTTGCCAAAAAGAAGAAATCTAGCTACCATTTATTAGATTATTACCGTAATTTCCCGAATATAACACGTACTTTTTTTCCCAAAATCAACTTGTAAAATCATGGGTGCGCATTATACATGGGTACATGGATGGAGACAAAAATATATATACTATATATATATATATATATATATACATATATATATATATCTAAAGACAGATTTTTTTTATTGACACGGCCATGTTGTCTTGAAGAAAACGTATGCAGCGATCCGTTGCGAACCATTACGGTACATGACGTCACCTTTTTTTTTTCGGTAATACTTGTTTGGGTAATACCACACTGATTGGTCGAATGATTTCGTCTGTGTTAAATTCTGCTTTTTTCACGCTTCATAAAGCACAGAATAGTGATGCACAATAATACATTTTTCAACCGATATCGATAACCGATAATTACCTGCCCCTTCCACCCGATAACCGATAATGTCACGCCGATAATTCTATTCAAATATGTATGTAAAATTTTAAATTATACAAAGATAAATGTTACTGTGCAAAAATGTAATTTAGTGCTATTGTTTTTCCACATCAAATGTGAACAAGTAGTAAATTCCAACAACTAAACAATGGCAATGACATTGTGTAATAGCAAGCTTTTGGCAACAATTACTTAAGGAGTAAACACCCAAGTTGCACAAAAATGCATTTAAAAGTAAGCCATTCCTAACATATATCACATTACTACACTGCAAAAACACCTCCTTAAAACTAGCAGAATTGGACAAAACTGTTGATTGCGCACATTTGGAGGCTAAATCAAGTATATAATTATCGGATTGCATTATCGGTTGAATTTCGTTTTATCTGGATTATCTGTGTGACGTCATAATTGCCATTATCGGCCGATAATTATCGGTGACCGATATTATCGTGCATCTCTAGCACAGAATTTAGTTTCTTGAACTCATTTGAGTCAAAGTTTATTGCAACTCGGCAACTCAGACCAAAACAAACGTAACACAACACAGAGTTCCTGTGTCCGTCAACTATATCTGTCCCTCGGGAAACTCAAACCCAAATAACAATAGTTCCTCTTGTTACAGTCCACAGCGAAGCGCTTTTTCCATTTTCCGACTTCAGTCCCCACTTTTATTTTACCGTATCAATCCATGGAAGAAACATTTATTCATCATGATGAAACAGGCAAGTTATACAGCAGCCTTTAAAAGCCTGTTTTGTTTTCTCCTAGATTCTGGTAAGTTGGGGAAGTTGTCAAATCATATAATTACCGTATATATTGTCAGTTTATGGTAATGTTTTGAACTACCAATGTGTCATGCTTGTTGCCTGGCACGGCCAGACTGTTCTCCCTGTATTTTTCAAACACTGAGAGAAAAGTCTGGGAACCAGCCCATTAACGGCCTCTCGAGCAGGTACAAAATCAATCGACAAATCAGATTAGTTTATTTGCGTGACGTGTTCTTAACGAGCAACGTCACTCTTGCGCGTCGGAAGTCGTCTCCACAACAACACAGATGGTGAATAGGAGAGCCGAGAATACGTTCCAATCCATGGTAAAATCAGTTTTAAATTACCAAAAACACATCGACACGAGTCATTGACAACAGTCTGTCTTGTGCTAGCCATGTTGAATAAACTCCGCTCTCCTCGTATGTTTACTTCTGCGCGCAAGTCCCTCATCGTTTTACTAACGTCACGTCTGCCTGTCGCTGATTGGTCCACACCGCTGTCTGTTTGCTGTGGCTTGCTCCGCCCTGGAAATTGTATCCGCTGAATGGTGGCCAGACTCAATAGCTGGAACAGCGGTGAGTCTGGTGTACCAGGCAACCATGCTTGTGCTGTTTTTCACCAGTCAGTAAAATGACATTTCTGTATCTGTACACGAGCTCTGTTTTCTTGTATTCTTCTATTTATTGGTGCTAAAATTAGGGTGCGCGTTATAAACGGGTACATTAATTTCCCCTAGACTTTACAAGTAAATTTGGGGTGCGCATTATACACGGGTGCGCCTTATATTCGGGAAATTACGGTAATCGAGAAAGTTGGTTTCTTCTTGAAGTGATTACTTTGTATTTCAGAGCTGACAGCACAAATAGTGGGAGGGAAAAAGATATTTAAGACAAATGTTTTTCACTTTATTGTCATTACTTTTGTTCAACAGTCAACATTTTTAAAACTATTTATAGGGCAAGTGACTAATTTTGGTCATTATTATATTCTATTTTACCCCCCACAAACTGTCCACAAACTGTATGCTGACACAGCCAGTGAGTTGAATGAGTGCCTTATATAAAGGGTTTAACGTTTTGTGTATTTTCCCATTTCTATGTTCTGTACCCCTAAAAAAGTAGGGAAAAGGATTTTTAAAAAATTTTTTTAATTGTAAGTCATTTAAAGCAACACGAGGTAACTAATCAATCTTTTATAAAAAATATTTTCATAAAATTTGTGATATGTCGACTGACAACTATTTGAATGGCACCTCTCATATATCTTGAGGGGGTCGTTATTGCTTTCACCGGCACTTTAAGGAGGGTGGCAGGTACGCTTTCGCGTGAATTCTGCAAAGATGGCAGAGCCACAAGAGACAAAAAGTTTTGTCTGAGGAGGACAAAAAAGGGAGGCTACCAGAATAAAAACTGGCCTGGCGATCGATCACTGGCATGACACCCCCCCACCCACAACCGAACTCGTCAGCTGGGCTGGGGGGGTTGGCCGCACTTAGTCAGAGGTTGCTAACCTTCATATGCTCTTGTTTATCCACAAGGGGATTCATTACCTTATTACTATCCATCCTTCACTCAGCTGCTGGAAACAGAAATGTTGTTTAATCCATCTTCAGGCGACCGGGAGATTGATTTTTGATTGATTGATGATTTTACGACACTGCGGGTGTGCGCTGGTCCTTATGGGAAACGCACTCTTCCTTAAGGCAAAACACTCCCGCTTTTGTCCACTGGCATCGCTAAAATCGACCAAAACTGAAAACATCGTGTTACTCTAACTAAAGTGGGCGTTGTTGGGCAAGTGGAGGGTCAAAAAGAAAGATAAGATGATGTGCAGAGGTGTAACACAGTGTTTTAAGTATTCAACTTTGCCGGATGTCTGGAGGGGCCCACAAGAAAATTTCCACTTGCACCCCGTACAAACACCGCACACACTGGACGATCGTCACTAGCACCCCCTCTCTGTCGGTCAATCCACTCAGAGAGTCCCATTTATGCTCATCACACCTGGGCTCTGTTCACATTTGTTCCACCACTTGCCCAGCCCAACTATGATGTTTAAACTATCCTTTCAAAAAGCAAACATTGTCCTTTCCTTTTGTCTTTCACTTTACATGCTGCTCCCTCTTAAATTGTCTCATCATTTCCTCAGACATTGACTACTGGAAAAACTGGTCTCAAAAGGATGAATTGTAAAATGTGTCTGATGATGAGATAATACAAAGAAGAACCCTCGCCTAAGCTGGCGGCACCGAGCACAGTTGCCATGGCAATGCTTGCTACTCCAAAAAAAAAAAAAAAAAAAAAAAAGGTCAAATAACGACAGAGGAATTGAACTGCTTTTTTTTTCCAGTACTTTGCTCCTTCTAACGCCATTTCTTCCTGTTGTAAAATTTTATTTGGATGTTAAAAACTAAGAAAATTTTGAGTGTATTTTAACACCTTCACCACAAATATAACCCAGTGATAAGTTGTCAATGGGAATGTTGTGCACGTCAGTATGATGCAAAGCAAGAACCATCGCAGGAATGTGACGGAGCCATATGGGGGGCCGTTAGGGACATAATTCAGGATTACCTTTCACACACACTTATCAAACGTTCTCACACACTCTATTGAAACATTTTCTGCGCACGTATAGATGTGAGATTCTCGCACGCATACATGTGATATTCACGCACACATACATACGAGACGCGTGCACGAATACATGTGAAATATTTTTTGCGCACGCATATGTATGAAATCCTTGCACGCTTACATGTGAGACCCGCGCGCGCATATATATGAAATCCTTTCACGCTTACATGTGAGACCTGCGCGTGCATGTATATGAAATCCTTTCACGCTTACATGTGAGACCAGCGCGCGCGCATATATATGAAATCCTTTCACGCTTACATGTGAGACCAGCGCGCGCGCATATATATGAAATCCTTTCACGCTTACATGTGAGACCAGCGCGCGCGCATATATATGAAATCCTTTCACGCTTACATGTGAGACCAGCGCGCGCGCATATATATGAAATCCTTTCACGCTTACATGTGAGACCAGCGCGCGCGCATATATATGAAATCCTTTCACGCTTACATGTGAGACCAGCGCGCGCGCATATATATGAAATCCTTTCACGCTTACATGTGAGACCAGCGCGCGCGCATATATATGAAATCCTTTCACGCTTACATGTGAGACCAGCGCGCGCGCATATATATGAAATCCTTTCACGCTTACATGTGAGACCAGCGCGCGCGCATATATATGAAATCCTTTCACGCTTACATGTGAGACCAGCGCGCGCGCATATATATGAAATCCTTTCACGCTTACATGTGAGACCAGCGCGCGCGCATATATATGAAATCCTTGCACGCTTACATGTGAGACCAGCGCGCGCGCATATATATGAAATCCTTTCACGCTTACATGTGAGACAAGCGCGCGCGCATATATATGAAATCCTTTCACGCTTACATGTGAGACACTCACGCGCATGAATGTGAAATCTTTGCGCTTATACATGTGAGACACTTACGCGCATACATGTGGAATACTTTTTGCGCACGCACACATGTGAAACAATATTTTGGGTGCCATGTTTGTACTACATGTCGAATCCATTTTGACTGGGAGTGGATGGAAAGGAAGATCGGATGTCTAACACTGTCATTACCAGCCGTGAAGTTAAAGCTGGCAGTATTTTTATGCTCCTAAATGTTTCCCATTCAGAAACAGCTCTAACTGTCAACACGTTGCAAAAATGAAACCTAGGTGGCTCAGGGTGCGTCATTGAGATTCGGCGTCTGTTGTTGTACGGCTGGCGCTGCATTAACTTACCATCACTTCCAGCGAATGTCGACGGAACGTGGGTCCAGAGCATAGCTGCAATCAGCACGAAGTACCGCAAAATATTTGCATAAATATATAGAAATAATGTATATATATACACATACATATATACACACATACACTATACAGGGTGATGAAAAAAAGAATGGGCCAAAACCATTGTGGTAAATTGGGGGGGCAATAACTACATTGACACAACTATTGTATATTTTTGTTTTTATTTCATGCTTTACAAGTGCTCAATGTGACCACCAGCAGCATCACAGACAATCAAGCCGATATGACTTAATTCGTTAAGATTACTTACTTGTTAAAGTAAAAAAAAAAAAAAAAAAAAAGTAAGTACTTTATTTAATTAAAAATGTAATAATTTCAGTCTATTTCAATAATTTTGAAATGAATAAATGCGTGATGATTTTGGCACATTGATTTTTAATCACCCTGCACATACATCATATATATATATATAAACATATTATATACATATTCACTATATAAAATTATGTACACATAATATGCGGTCAATAAACTATACTGCGACATTTTATTCATAAACTGTAATACTGTCTTGCATCTGTGAATAAACACACAATTTGCACTTCAGCCTCCAAGGCATATTTATTTGGCAATTGGAAACGAGGTGGGGGGTGCAACACTTTTATTTTTTTTAATATTTCAAAATACAGTTCCAATGGACTTCTTCAAATTTGAAATTTTACCTTTTTCATCAATCATATGCAAACTGATATTGACTATCAAACCATACTCGGTGTAGTAGTTAAAGTTAAAGATACATTTTTATATACATACTCATTAACTTAAGTACTGGGGATGGGGCAAGTTAGTAGCTCACATGTTGTTTACTGAATTCTCATCTCAGAAGCGAAACAAACATTATTTCTTTTACACATTTTAAACAACAAACCAACCAAAACAATACTGCGCTCAAACCAGTGTGGTATAAATAAATATAATAAAAATTATTTGTTGTTGTGTGGGACATTTCCAACACCGTATATCCAGGTCTGCTCGCGTTGTCGTTGAAGAACTGGTTCCACGATGCTAGGCTAGCTGCAAAGGCTACCCCACGATACATCGGCGTGCCCGGGCATCTGTCTCGGAGTGCCCGCGCGGCGTGCGAGAACTATACCACCGAGCCACCAATACTTGCAATGGAAGACGGGCGGCACGCTGAAATGAATAATCAAAGGGAACACAAAGAAACAGACGAGCATTGGCACCCACATCGTATTCATACCGTCATTGAGTGACAATTCATCCCGCGCTTCCTTGGTCGAAATCGATAAGAAACCTGGATTCGTCCACAATAGCGTCCCGAGGCCTCCATTTCAATGGGCCAAACACCGGAGGAACAGTCGACGCCCACGTCAATTGCGTCAGAAGCTACAATGTAGCTTATTGGTCAAACTAACGTCACCCCCTCACGATTTTACAAAATAAAAGCAGGCACATTATGTTAAATAGGAAAAGGGTGATTTTACACACCAAAAAAAGGTCCACGACACATATTTAGATGATATATATGTATTTATTCTATTAAGAATGTTGCCAAGCTTGAATGATGCTTTATACAAGTAAAAATATATCGCTTCCGCCGTAAATACTTTTATTTTGAAAAGGACCAGTACAGCTTCCTACTATAAAATGCCTCGTATACTATCTACTGAAATGCCGTGCACTGTCATTTGTGAGATGCTCTTCTACACACAAGTGAGATTCTGTGCAGTCTCATTACTGAGAGCCTCTTATACACACAAGTGAATAACCTCTCACACATAAGACTGAAAAATATCTCACATTCCTTGGTCAAACGTTCGTATAAATGC
This sequence comes from Corythoichthys intestinalis, assembly GCF_030265065.1. Classification (NCBI taxonomy): domain Eukaryota; kingdom Metazoa; phylum Chordata; class Actinopteri; order Syngnathiformes; family Syngnathidae; genus Corythoichthys; species Corythoichthys intestinalis. The sequence continues at coordinate 15,159,223 of NC_080412.1, forward strand.
ATGTGAAAACATCTGTACAGATACGTATGACTTAAAAAGCTATCAGACATAAGTCTCGGTAATTATAAGTATGGGGGTAATTATAAGTATCCACATTGATGCATGCCATTGAATTATAATAAATTGAATGGTTGAATAATCAAGAAAGCAAGATATTTTCATTAGCACATATATTTTAAGCTTGATAAAGATAGATCTAAATAAAGTTTAAGATTTTTTTAGCATTATTGAATAAATTATATTGTGTGTTTTAAATGTGGCATTAAAAAACAACAACAATAATATTACATTTTATTTTTAGGTGTCTTTCAGGACACTCAAGATTGCCGTACAAGGTAAAAGGTAAAAAATAAGTTAAAATACACACATACAGATAAAACCCACAACAATGTTAAATTAAAAAGAATAATGGAATTATGAGGAAGAAAGCCTGTCTGAATAAATATGTTTCAAGATGTTACTTGGCTGAGATTGTAAGGAAGTCCAAAGTATTGTGCGGCCTCATCAACATCAAATTATAATCGATATAAGGGTCAGCAGGGATGAAATCGAACTACATATTCACACACATTCAGTACTAGCCTACATTCTATAATGAAGTGGAACACTGATAAAGGTATAGTTTATGGTTTTTATTTAAAACTGTATTTTTGATGACTGCTGTTAGTTAAAACGTCCACTAGATGGCATTATATGATCTTGCATTGCACTAAAACCAGGTATATGAGCGTTGCATTTTGGGAAATGAAGATGCTATGAACGCTAATGGAGAAAACGCTAACGCTAGCGCGACCTCTTTCAAACCAAAGAAAAACTGGTAATGGTTTCGAAAAAACATATTTCAATTTCATGTACGCGAAACCATAAAAGGTTGATTTTGTTGCAGACGAGTTCCAGACTGCTCTAATCAGCGAATTACATCTGAGTTCTGTGTGATACAAGTGTCTGGTGAGTTGCTATGCTTTATGCTACTATGCAAGAGGATATGTCATAGACACGTTTTCCTGTAGAGTTGAGTTACAAGATATTGTGTCTTTTCTTTGTCTAAAAAACAATTGGAGGAAATTGGAAATATAGTAAGATGTTATTTTTTTCAAATACAAATAAGTTAATGTTGTATGTTGATGCATTTTTGGAAAGTATTATCGATAGGTGGGCTAGTATCAGTCACTGTACAATTCATGAACAAATAGTTAAATGTGGGAAACGACCAATTTTGACCAGTATTGTAGGTTATACTTGCCATGCTGTACATTCTATGGTTGGTTGAAAATTAAGTTCTTGATATGCAGATTGTTTGTTTTTAATTGCTGGATCTACATCTGACAGACAGAATTGATGTCAAGGAGGATTCGGCCTGATTCAATGAGGGATTGAGGACCAATTTTTTTCAACTTCAGCCAACTGTTGGAGCATCACCCAAAGCAGATAAGGTCACCTTCACTACAAAATTCTTCACACAATATACAGTCACACTATCCCGATAGTACACACATACACTGAATAGTACAACAGACATTGAGGCACAGCAGCAAAAGACTTTGAAGGGACTGTTCAAATTCAATATTTTTTATTTAGATAGTTTGTGTATATTTTGGGGATTATATGATTTTGTGAGTTCTGTAGTACTTTGAATAAATGTTGTTGTTGTATTTTCTTACTAGCTGCCCTTGCTCCTTGAGTTGAACCTGTGTATATTACTATTCCATACTTAGTAACATCAAAACAAAATTCTTGTTCACATAAGCAAAAGAAATTACTAGTGGGATGAGCAAATTATTGCTTGGATAAAATATTCTATCACATGCATTAATAACGATAGCAATTTATCTGAAAACTACCAGACTTGCTTTTTTTTTTTTATTACATTGTAACAAAGCTATCTGTGACAAGTCTCTGTCTTTGGTTTTAAAAAATTAAACGTTAAAAATATCCTTTCCAACCCTTAAAAAAAAAAAAAAAAAATCATGTTATGTCTTTACAAGTTTTTGTTTTTTTCACCAACATATCAATACCTCTGGGGTTCTAAGTGGCCTTACCTTTTTGAAAATGTTTCTGAATATTCATAGGAAATGTATTATCTTTTAAAAAGTGTGCAGCAATGTATAACACCAAATCTTTCCAATCATTTTTTTCCTGGATAAAACTGTTAAATGAATCTAGAAATAATAGTGTGTATTTCTCTATCATTTTTTATACCGAAATGTAATTTTTGGAAAATTCTATTATTTTTAGCATTACTTTCGGAAAAAAAAAAAAGACTTGTGTAGTTGTGTGAGGTTCTCAGTTATGAGTGTACACGGTATTTTAGTAGACAGTGTAAAAGGGCTGCATATTACGATTCATTATTGGGCCTTTTCCAAATAATACGTTAGTGCGACAGAAGGGATATATACAGTGGGGAGAACAAGTATTTGATACACTGCCAATGGGTTTTCCCATTGGCAGTGTATTTACTTGTATGAAGGATCAGTCAAGTTTGGCAATATTCTTAAAAGTATAAATACATATATAATATAAATATGGGTCATGGACCTGTTTATTTTTGTATAATCACCTTTTTTCCTCTTTAACCTAATTTGCCTGCTTTTATTTTCTAAGGTCGTGGAGGAAAAGACGTTAGTTTGACCAATAAGCTACATTGTAGCTTATGACACAATTGAAGTGGGCGTCAACTGTTCCTCCGGCTTTTGGCACATTTAAATGGAGGCCAGTATCCGGACGAGTCCAGGTTACCTGCTGATATCGACAAAGAGAAGCACAGGATAAATTGCCACTCAGTGACGGTATGAATGTGGGTGCCAATGGTCGTCTGTCTCTTTGTGTACCCTGTGATTAATCATTTCAGCGTGCTGCCCGTCTTCCATTGCAAGTATTGGTGGCTCGGTGGTAGAGTTTTCGCACGCTGCGCGGGAACCCCGAGACTGATGCCCGGGCACGCCGATGCATCTTGGGGTAGCCTTTGCAGCTAGCCTCGCATCGGGGCAACAGTTCCGCTACGACAACGCGAGCAGACCAGGATATACGGTGTTGGAAATGTCCCACACTACAACAAATCATTATTTTATCCACACTGGTTTGAGTGCAATATTGTTGTGGTTGGTTCGTTGTTTAAAATGTGTAAAAGAAATAATGTTTGTTTTGCATGTGGGATGAGAATTCAGTAAAACGGCATGTGAGGGACTAACTTGTCCCCCCCCTCCACAGTACTTAAGTTACTGAATATGTATATAAAAATGGATCTTAAGCTACTATACCGAGTGTGGTTTGATTGTCAA